>NC_057795.1:184080507-184085456 GCF_018294505.1 Triticum aestivum | reverse complement strand
GCTCCTGGCCCACCACTATTGGTCCCGGTTGGTGGCATGAACCGGGACCAAAAGGGTTACCTTTAGTCCCGGTTCATGCCACCAACCGGGACCAATGGTGCTGCCTATATATAGCCCCTCGCGCAAGAGCAGAGCACACTGCTCTGTTTTTTCTGGCCGAGGGGGAGAGGGCTTGGTGGTGCTCTAGCTCACCTCCTATGCACACAAGGTGTTCGATGGAATACCCGAGCCACACTACTTAAGGTTTCTCCTCTCCAAGCTCGACCGCCAAGCTCCATTTTCCTCAATATTTATCTAGGTTTAGCGGTCCGTCACGCCCCGTCCCCGTCTTCACCGCCGTCGATCACCCGCGCCGATCTCATCGCCGGCACCACCGTGGTGAGCCTCTTGTTCTTATCTTCTTTCTGAAAGGAAAAATATTATTACTTGTTTGTTTAGATAGATACTTGTAGTATTTTCTTACTTTTATTATTGCATCTTATATAGTGTGCCGATGGTTTTGGTATCCGCCCCCGTCGGCCCTCGTCCTGTCTATGATTCGGATGTGGTATATATTATCTTTTCATAACTATTGGTTCATTTATTGTTTATGAAAATTATGCCGACCAACGTGACATAGATTTTATTTATCTAGGAGGTTGTTGAACCGGAAATTCCAACCGACCCTATTGTCGAGAGGTTAAATTTAGTTGAAGAAGAAAACAATTTCTTGAAGGAAAAAATAAAAAAACTTAAGGAGGAGAAGATGATATTGGAGTTGCATGTTGCGGATGTCGTCGATGATCACAAGATCAAGATGGATGCAATGCGCTTGAAGATGAGAAAGATTAGAAAATATGCCATTCATACCGAGGCTTGGTATCATTATGCCGTTGGATCAGTTGTTACCTTTGTTGCGATTATGATCGCATTTGTTTTTTGCATTGAAATGTTTTACATAGTTTCAATGTATGGTTTAATTAATTTAGATGCTCTGCAGAGCTTTATGTTGTTAGATGAGAACTATGTATCTACTTTGGTTTTTATGTGATGATGAACTTCTATTAATTTGGTCACTTAATTATCTATTCATGATGTTCTGTAATGATTTTTGACACACTTAATTATATATAATGCACGCAGATGAACCGGCAATGGATGTACGGTGACAGACACACCTCCGAGTACATTAAGGGCATGCATGATTTTTTCGATGTGGCTGAGGCAAACAAGCAGAATGGTTTTATGTGTTGTCCATGCCCTATATGTGGGAATACGAAGTCTTACTCTGACCGGAAAATCCTTCACACCCACCTGCTTTACAAGGGTTTCATGCCACACTATAATGTTTGGACGAGGCACGGAGAAATAGGGGTTATGATGGAAGACGGCGAGGAAGAAGAGTACGATGACAACTATGTGCCCCCTGAATACGGTGATGCTACTGAACATCAAGATGCACCAGACGATGTGCACGATGGTGCTGCAACGGGCGAAGCTGCTGAAGATCAAGAGGAGCCAGACGATGTGCCCGATGATGATGGTCTCCGCCGGGTCATTGTCGATGCAAGGACACAATGCGAAAGTCAAAAGGAGAAGCTGAAATTCGATCGCATGTTAGAGGATCACAAAAAGGGGTTGTACCCCAATTGCGAAGATGGCAACACAAAGCTCGGTACCGTACTCGAAATGCTGCAGTGGAAGGCAGAGAATGCTGTGCCTGATAAAGGATTTGAGAAGCTACTAAAAATAATGAAGAAGAAGCTTCCAAAGGATAACGAATTGCCCGACAGTACATACGCAGCAAAGAAGGTCGTATGCCCTCTAGGATTGGAGGTTGAGAAGACACATGCATGCCCTAATGACTGCATCCTCTACCGCGGTGCCTACAAGGATCTGAACGCATGCCCGGTATGCGGTGCATTGCGGTATAAGATCAGACGAGATGACCCTGGTGATGTTGACGGCGAGCCTCCCAGGAAGAGGGTTCCTGTGAAGGTGATGTGGTATGCTCCTATAATACCACGGTTGAAACGTCTGTTCAGAAACGGAGAGCATGCCAAGTTGATGCGATGGCATAGTGAGGACCGTAAGAAAGACGGGAAGTTGAGAGCACCCGCTGACGGGTCGCAGTGGAGAAAAATTGAGAGAAAGTACTGGGATGAGTTTGCAAAGGACCCAAGGAATGTATGGTTTGCTTTAAGCGCGGATGGCATTAATCCTTTCGGGGAGCAGAGCAGCAATCACAACACCTGGCCCGTGACTCTATGTATGTATAACCTTCCTCCTTGGATGTGCATGAAGCGGAAGTTCATTATGATGCCAGTTCTCATCCAAGGCCCTAAGCAACCCGGCAACGACATTGATGTGTACCTAAGGCCATTAGTTGAAGAACTTTTACAGCTGTAGAATGGAAACGGTGTACGTACGTGGGATGAGCACAAACAGGAGGAGTTTAACCTAAAGGCATTGCTGTTCGTGACCATCAACGATTGGCCCGCTCTCAGTAACCTTTCAGGACAGACAAACAAGGGATACCACGCATGCACGCACTGTTTACTTGACACCGATAGTATATACCTGGCAAGCTGCAGGAAGAATGTGTACCTGGGCCATCGTCGATTTCTTCCGACCAACCATCAATGTCGAAAGAAAGGCAAGCATTTCAAAGGCGAGGCAGATCACCGGAAGAAGCCCACCATGCGTACCGGTGATCACGTACTTGCTATGGTCAATGATTTACACGTAATCTTTGGAAAGGGTCCCGGCGGACTAGCTGTTCCGAATGACGCTGAGAATCACGCACCCATGTGGAAGAAGAAATCTATATTTTGGGACCTACCCTACTGGAAATACCTAGAGGTCCGCTCTTCGATCGACATGATGCACGTGACGAAGAACCTTTGCGTGAACCTGCTAGGCTTCTTGGGCGTGTATGGGAAGACAAAAGATACACCTGAGGCACGAGAGGACCTGCAACGCTTGCACGAAAAAGAGGGCATGCCTCCGAAGCAGTATGAAGGTCCTGCCAGCTATGCTCTTACGAAAGAAGAGAAAGAAATATTCTTTCAATGCCTGCTCAGTATGAAGGTCCCGACTGGCTTCTCGTCGAATATAAAGGGAATAATAAATATGCCAGAGAAAAAGTTCCAGAACCTAAAGTCTCATGACTGCCACGTGATTATGACGCAACTGCTTCCGGTTTCATTGAGGGGGCTTCTACCGGAAAACGTCCGACTAGCCATTGTGAAGCTATGTGCATTCCTCAATGCAATATCTCAGAAGGTGATCGATCCAGAAATCGTACCAACGCTAAGGAGTGATGTGGCGCAATGTCTTGTCAGTTTCGAGCTGGTGTTCCCACCATCCTTCTTCAATATCATGATGCACGTCCTAGTTCATCTAGTCGACGAGATTGTCATTATGGGGCCCGTATTTCTACACAATATGTACCCCTTTGAGAGGTTCATGGGAGTCCTAAAGAAATATGTTCGTAACCGCGCTAGGCCAGAAGGAAGCATCTCCATGGGCCATCAAACAGAGGATGTCGTCGGGTTTTGTGTTGACTTCATTCCTGGCCTTAAGAAGATAGGTCTCCCTAAATCGCGGTATGAGGGGAGACTGACTGGAAAAGGCACGCTTGGAAGGGACTCAATAATATGCAGGGACGAATATTCTTGGTCTCAAGCACACTACACAGTTCTACAGAACTCTACCTTGGTGACCCCGTATGTCGATGAACACAAGAACAGTCTGCGCTCCAAACACCCGGAGCAGTGCGATGACTGGATTACATGTGAACACATCAGGACTTTCAGCAGTTGGTTGGAAACACGTCTCAGAGGTGACAACACTATTTGTGATGAGTTGTACTTGTTGTCCAGGGGACCATCTTCGACTGTAATGATTTGGAAAGGATACGAGATAAATGGGAATACATTTTACACGATTGACCAAGATGAAAAGAGCACCAACCAAAACAGCGGTGTCCACTTTGATGCAGCAACCGACAATGGAAATGACACATATTATGGTTACATAGCAGACATATGGGAACTTGACTACGGAGTAGATTTTAAGGTCCCTTTGTTTAAGTGCAAGTGGGTTAATCTGTCAGGAGACCCACAGTACGGAATGACCACAGTGGATCTGAAAAATCTTGGGTACACTGACGAACCGTTGGTCCTACCCAATGATGTGGCATAGGTTATCTATGTGAAGGACATGTCTACCAGACCGAGGAAAAGAAAAGATAAGGAAGCGAATACATCATACAATGAGCCAAAGCGCCAGATAGTTCTTTCAGGAAAAAGGGACATCCTGGGAGTGGAGGGCAAGACAGACATGTCTGAAGAGTATGAAAAGTTTCATGAAATTCCCCCCTTCAAAGTCAAGGCTGACCCAAGCATCCTGATAAACGATGAAGATTATCCATGGTTACGGCGCAATAAGCAAACGACACAAGCAAAGAAAAAGTGAAGACTTTCTCCCGCAACTATTATGATGATAACATGCCAACTTTGTAATAGACGAGTATGATACCATTGTCCGTTTTGTACATGCACATGCTATGCCAACTTTTTCAGAGTTCATTTGAAAACTATGAATTTTAAAACCTCGCCAACTGAAGGGAGCTCACACCGGTTTATAAATAAAGCAACAAAGAAAACAAAAAAAGAGTTTCCAAATTTGAAAACTAATGGCACTAACAGAAAGTTTATAATTTTTCTAAAACTAAAAGCAAAAAGAATTAAAAAATAAAGCAAAAACAACAAAAAATAAATAATGCAGAAAACAGAACAAAAAACTGAAAAAAAATAAAAATAGCAACAATAAGTATTTTGTTGTAAGTAGAAACGAAATAAAATAAATAAAGCAACAAAGGAAACAAAAAAAGAGTTTTCAGATTTGAAAACTAATGGCACTAACAGAAAGTTTATAATTTTTCTTGAACTAAAAGCAAAAAGAAT
>NC_057795.1:184005335-184080363 GCF_018294505.1 Triticum aestivum | reverse complement strand
CAACAAAAACTAAATAATGCAGAAAACAGAACAAAAAACTGAAAAAAAATAAAAATAGCAACAATAAGTATTTTGTTGTAAGTAGAAACAAAATAAAATAAATAAAGCAACAAAGAAAACAAAAAAAGAGTTTTCAGATTTGAAAACTAAAGGCACTAACAGAAAGTTTATAATTTTTCTAAAACTAAAAGCAAAAAGAATTAAAAAATAAAGCAAAAGACCAAAAGAAAAATAAACCAAAACCAAAATAAACTAAATAAAGCAACAAATAAAACAAAAAAACAAAAAAAAATGCCACCTACTGGGCCCCCACGGCCTGAATACGACTAGAAACCCTATGGGCCAGGATTCAGGCCCATGGAAGGCCCAGTAGGCCCACAGGCACAGATGGCAGAGTTAGGCCCGAAAGTCTGCTTTAGAGAGGAGCTCAAGAGGGGAGCCGCACCGCACCTTATAAACTGGTGCGGCTCCCTCTCAACTAGCGAGGTGGGACTAAACATTTGGCGCGGGGTAGCACAACGCCTTTGGTCCCGGTTGGTGACACCAACCGGGACTAAAGGGGGGCATTAGTCCCGGTTGGTTCCACGAACCGGGACTAATGCCCTTGCTATATAACCAGGACTTGTGAAAATTTCAAATCTCCCTCGCCTCCCTAGCCAGTTGCCCCCGCCGCCAGGCTGCCCAAATCGCTCGCGCGCTCCTTGTCGCTGTCGCCGCTGCCGGCCGCCATCCCTGTCTCCCCGTGCCCCTGCCCCGCGCCCGAGCCCACGCCGGCTGCCGCCCTGTGCCCCTGCCCCGTCCCCGAGCACGCACGGCCGCGCCCCTGCGCCCCGGCCCGCCCCCACCATTGTCGATGTCGTCGCCGGCGCCCGCCCCCACTGCCGCCCCTGCCTCGACGCCGCCCCTCCTCCCCGTTCGGTCCGGCTCCGGCGACCCCCTTTCCTCCCTGTCCCCTCGATCCTCTTCATATAATTTTTTTCATATAATTTTTTTTCATATGCATATGTTGATTATATGGATGGATGGATGATGTATATGTTCATTATATGGATGGATGGATGATGTATGCTTTTTTTCATATAATTTTTTAGGCAGATTTTTAGATTTTTTTAGGCAGATTTTTAGATTTTTTTAGGCAGATTTTTAGAATTTTTTGTGTATGTATGTTATGTTTATATGTATGTATGTATGTTCATATGTATGTATGTTCATATGTATGTATGTTTATATGCAAAGCATATGCAAAGAAAATGTATGAATGGTCATATGCAAAGAAAAATGTATGTATGGTCATATGCAAAGAAAATGTATGTATGTATGTTCATATGAAAGAAAAATGTATGGATGTATATCTGTTTATATGTCTTTTTTTTAAAAAAAATTTGTTTTTTGCATTTTTATAAAAATGTATATATGTTCTCTTTGTGTATATATGTTTTATGTTCATAGATTTTTATTTGAACATTATTTAAAAAAACAAGCAATACAAGAAGAAGAAAAAGAATGAGAGAGGAAAAAGGAAAAAAGAAGAGGAAGAAAGGAGAAGAAGAGGGGATAGGAAGAAGAGGAGAAATAAATAAGAAGAAGAAAAAAGAAGAAAAAGAAGAGGAGAAGAAGAAAAGAATAGAGGAGAAGAAGAAAAAATAGAAAATTTTTCTATTTTTTCTTCTTCTCCTCTATTCTTTTCTTCTTCTCCTCTTTTTTTTTCTTCTTTTTTTCTTCTTCTTCTTCCTTCTTCCTTCTTCCTCTTTTCTTCCTTTTCCTTATTTTCCTTTCTCGAGGGATAAGAAGAAAAGAAGAGGAGAAGAAGAAAGAAAGGAATAGAGGAGAAAGAAGAAACTTTGACACGAGGGGGGGTACCGATACCCCCTCCCCGATAACATTATTTTCCCATGTATATGTATGTTGCGTCGTTGTCGATATAACGAGGGTGTCGAGGATCGCCGAGGGGTCGAGGGTCGGGAACTAGGGTAGAGGGTCGAGGGTCGTTAAGGGGTCAAGGGTCGAAGGTTTCAGGGTCGAGGGTTCCTATAGTGTCAAAGTATTGAAGAAATCCAATAGCTTGTGGGCGTCGATGCCCACGTCGATGCCCACGTCACTTGTAATATTGATGAGTTATGCATGTGTGCGCAGCTACCACTATATTCTCCTAGAGATTAAGCTTGAGAAGGGAGTAGTAACTGTCTTAGACTCCAAGCGAAAAGATCCCAAGGAGTATGCGGACATGACTGAAATGCTCGAGAAGTAAGTTAAATCGATCATTATCCACCATATCAGCAACTTTGTTCATTTCTGATATCAAGTAATTGTTTTCTTTGTATGGCAGGGCTTGGAGAAAATTCACCAAAAAAGCTCCGGGACTACCGAAGAAGCTGCAATTTAGGCACCCGAAAGTAAGTACTATATAGTAGCATATTCCAGGCATCTCCTAGTGATTCAAGCGCTAGTTTCATCAATACCATTTAGCATGCTTGCTAATTATCAGTTTGATTGACCTCTATTTCTTGTAAAGTGGTTGTGGCAGGAACAAGGGAATGATTTCTGTGGATACTACATTTGCGAGTCCATCCGCCACACGACCTGTGAGCGGGGCTACTCCGACAAACAATATGAAGTGCGTAAATAACAATATTCACAATTTTATTTTATTACCATCATTTGTGTTGAGTTTCATTCATTCATATATATATATATTGACCCCCTTCTTAAAATTAGATGTTTCGGATGCGGGATGAACTCCTAGCACCAGATCGCATGCGAGCAATTCAAGAGGAATTGGCGGCATTCTTTCTTGACCACGTGATCGCTCAAGACGGAGAATACTATGTGGACCACGCGTCCGTATTTTAGGAGATTATATATTTGTAAAAGATAATTATTGTATATATGTAGCCGGTAGTGTCAGATAGATATACGAGAACTTGTTTGTTCGACCAATCTCTCGGAGAAGGAGAGGTGGTCGATATCACTTCTCTCTGTATGCATATATGTTCATGACGATCTTCTGTTTGCTTACTAGCTAGCTAGCGTGTCTAGCTAGTCCTCTCTATACGTATGTATGTATGGTACGTAGCGTCGACCAAGCACGGACAAAAGAGAGGACACTTCTCTCTATTAATTAGCTAGCTATATCACAATATATGAAACACCTAAATTAACCCCCCAAAACCCCCCAAACCCCCCCCCCTTTAAAAAAAATAAAAACCACAGCCACATAAACGCTGACGCATGGATGCCTATTGGTCCCGGTTGGTGCCACCAACCGGGACCAAAGGCCCTCCTGCCTGGGCTCAGGGGACAGGCCACGTGGAGGCCCTTCTGTCCCGGTTCTGGATTGAACCGGGACTAAAGGGGTCAGGGCATTAGTACCGACCCTTTAGTCCCGGTTCATGAACCGGGACTAAAGGCCCTCACCAACCCGGACAATAGGCCCTTTTTCTACTAGTGATTGTTGTTGTCCTATGGACTAAACCCTCTGGTTTATATAGACATCGGAGGGTCTAGGGTTATACAGAGTCGGTTACAGAGAAGGAGATCTACATATCCGGATTGCCAAGCTTGCCTTCCACGTAAAGGAGAGTCCCATCCGGACACGGGACGAAGTCTTCAATCTTGTATCTTCATAGTCCAACAGTCCGGCCAAAGTATATAGTCCGGCTGTCCAAGGACCCCCTAATCCAGGACTCCCTCAATCCTTCCTCGACTCCCTGCGAGAAAGCAATCACAGAGCCATACTATCCATTTCTCATCTCAAGTATCTAGTTCTAGTTGTAACAATCGGGATACAACTCCGAGTGTCCGTTACCGTAGAATATGCTATCGATAGATGTTTTCTTCCCTGCAGGGGTGCACCAACTTACCCACCACGCTTTCCTAACTCCGGACGGACACACTTTTACTGGGTCATGTTTGGCCTCAGCCAAACGATACATCACAACCCGACCTTGGCTTAATAGAGAGGTCAGCACGCCGGTCTACAACCTAAGCGTGTAGGGGTCTCGAGCCCATCGCCCTTTGCACTCCTGCATGTTGCGTACGCGGCCGGTGAGCAGAGCTAGCTACCTCCTTAAAAAGGCAGGTGCTTACGCAGTCCAACCCAGCGTGCGCCACTCAGTCGCATGATGTCTATTAAGCTTCGGCTGATGTATACGATGCGGAATGCCCATGATAGGCCCACATGATGGTTAGTGCTATTAGGACAGAGGCCCCTCGGATCAATATCCAAATCGTAGTGGATTAGGAGCACGCGGTAACGAGCAGAGACTCACGATCGATGTGACCCCATCGCCCCGTCTCGAGGACTTGCGGCAAGGGCTAAGAATCCCGGCCATGCCACGTAGTTATCTCACGGGCACCTTCCGGGTCAACCCGACACCACATCACTCGCATCACATGCTCACGCGGGTACCCCTCAGGGCTGACCCATCTTTAACCACTTTAATCAGTAACAATAGTAATGTAAAGGCAATCTGTGTGGCTACCACATCAAGAAGGAACCCAAGGCATCACCCTCATTGGATTCCCACCTGATGTAAATGTTGAGGTGAACGTAAGAGGAAATCACCCTCGAGGTTCACACTTGAGGTGTTGCACGACAGCGTCGTTGTAGGAAGTGGAAAAGGAGGAATCACCCTCGAGGACCACGACCGGGTAACTACTCCACAGAGTTACCATCAGAAGTGCTAACGAGGTATCACCCTCGGCACTCGATAGTAAAGCTGTGGTGTCGTACAACTAAGGGGAGTGTTCTGCGGTGCCAGGGCCTTGTCTTCAATCCTGTTGATCGGGTTTTCTGATAATCTAGCGGGGCAGTTGGGTCAACATGGGGTCTCTGATGGGTCTCTAACCAACCTATACTAAGCAGTTTAGGATAAACAAGTATGTAACAATAGCAGGGTACAAGATCAGGCTATCCATCAGAATAGGAGCAGCAGCTGCAATTTCTAATGCAAGCATAAGAGAGAAGAGAATAGGCGATATCGGAATGCAAGGGAGGTGGGTGCTTGCCTGGTTGCTAGCGGCAAAGGCTTGGTCGTTAGTGGTGTTGTCGGTGACGTAGTCGATCACAGGGACAACATCGGTCTCGGGGTCTACTGGAGAGAAGATGGGGAAGAAATAGATAAGTACATAGTAACCATATGCAACACATAGTATGCTATGCTAATGTGTAGTGCAGGGTTGCCTAAAGATATGTCTAACTCATTTAGTTACTTTACGATTAAAGTTGGATTTAATAACCGGTAAATATGCACTATTCATCTACCGGAAATAGGCTAAAAGTTATGGGTTCACCTCCGTAGAGGGTTCTGACATAGAAACGGACGACACGATCCGACTCGCCTCGTCGTTCTGTGCAACTTTCATGTAGAAAGTTTTTCGATCTGAGTTAGAATTTATTTTCTACCATTTATCAAAGTTTTAACAAATTTTCTGAAATTATTTTAATTAACAAAATTAGCCAGAAAAGGAATATGACATTAGCATGATGCAAGCATGGAGTCAGTGGTCGGCTGACCAGTTGACCAGTCAACTTGGGCCCACTAGTCAGTGACTGGGGCTGCTAAGTCAGCCGTTGACCTGGTCAACTGGGTCAACTTGGCCCATGGGGCCCAACTGCCAGTTACTCAGGGGGTTGCCACATGGGCGCCACATCAGCGTCGGCTGTCGGAGTTACTCTGGCGAGCCCGTAACGCGACAGTGAGCTCCGGTGAGCTCGGAAACGCGCTACGGTGGCTCGTTTTGCGCACGTTGGGCTCTCTGGAATGGGCGCTTCACGCCGCGTCCGATGGAGGTGGTCTCACGGGCTGGGGCGGCCGGAATCGGTGACGACGGCATGCGGCGGCGGCTACAGTTGGTGCTCGGGTTCGGTGTTGCAGTGAGCGCGCGAGCGAGCTAGGCGACCAGGGGTGATCTACATGGCATGGTGAGCTCGATGGGCATGAGCCCAGAACCATTTGGTCGTCGGGGGCTCGCCGGCGTCGAGCTCCGCATCGATGCGCTCGGGCGCGAGCGAGGCGACGGCTATGGCGATAGGAAGGGAACGGGGGGAGGGGAAAGAAGGGGCAGCATCTCACAGTGGAAGTCGCGGGCGAGCTCGCGGACGCGGGGTGACGTGTGGTGGTGGCAAACAAAGATGAGGTGTATGGCGGCTGGAGAAGAGGAAGCCGAGCTCGGGGAAGATGCGGAGCTCCCTGAGACGAGCTGGCAGTCCAGGGAGATGGCGATGGCCACGGCGTAGCTCCGGGACGCCTTCTCGAGTGCTAGTGAAGTCAGTGGCCGCGCCACTAACGAGGCAGTCAGCGACGGGCGAGGCAAGGGATCTACTTCGACAGGTAGCACTGTCTGCTCTAAAGACCTTATTTTCACTCTAGATTTTTCCATCACTGTAACATCAAAATTTTCAATTTGGATGTTATTCATAGATCATTCATATGCATCCATGATTTATGCATTTTTGTTGTTTGGTTTTAGTTGCATTTTGATCCAAGATGTTTTCACAAAAATCCAATTTTGATTTATCAAAACTTGGTAATTGGATCAAATTGTTTTTTTCTAAATTCTTTTCCAGTTATTTTTCAAAATAAAGAGAGAAGATAAAATGACGTCTTCAAAATCAACAAGGAAATATTGGAAAATAAATTTTGAATTTTTGGAGATTTTATTTGATTTTACTCGCTAGTTTATTTTTTACTTAGTAGAGTAATTAGTACTTTAATGTTTGTTTTTAGTTTAGGCATTTAGGCCTAGAAAAATGTTCACTAGGTCATTAATAAGGCCATATTACTACGTGAAGTTTTCTGGAATTTTTAGCATTTTATTTTATTGTGTTTTTGTCTCTGGAAAAATTGTCAAAAAAAAGTTCGGGCTGACCGAACTGTGCCGCGCCCAGCCCAGCCGGCCCAGCCGCCAAAGCCTCGTCGTTCGATTCCGGGACGAAGGCCCGCTCCGCCACGCTGCCGGAGTCCGCCTGGACTCCGACTCCGCCGCCGCCTCGCTACCTCCTCCCCCAAGCCGAAGCCATGCCCTCCTTAAATAGCCGCCGCCCCGACCCCCTCTCTCCTCACCTCGCCAGCCGCCCACCGTCGCACTTAGTCGCAGCCGCCACCACAGCAAGCCAGTGCCGCCGCCGCCTAATAATCCTGAAGTGCAGGGAATCATGATAGCAATTTCCAAAGGTGAAAGTGATAAGTATGGAGTGTCGAACCCACAAGGAGATAAAGGTAAGATCAATATTCTCTCAAGCCCTATCTGCCACTGATACGACTGTACGTACACCGAACGTTTGCTTCCAACTAGAAACGAGAAATAAAACTATGTTGTGGGTATGAAGAGGATAACTTTGCATGATATCAAAGAGCTAAAATATAAAAGTAGGTTCTGTTATCATAAAGTTAGAATATATTACTAAATATTATAAATAGTGAGTGTGTAATAATGATGGGTCGGTGTGCAGAATTGTCCTAGCCAATGGTTAATAAGACAGGTAGTCGTCATTGCAATTTCATATGAGGGAGAGGCATAAGCTAACATACTTTCTCGTCTTGGATCATATGCACTTATAATTGGAACTATAGCAAGCATCATTAAGGTAAAACCCAACCATAGCATTAAAGTATCAAGTCCTCTTTATTCCCATACGCCATGTCCCACTTATCCGCGTTTGTGTTTCAGTCACTCACGCAACGCAGACAATAAGTAAACCATGGACATATTGCAACACCCCACAGCGGGAGTCCCTCACGCTTGCGCGACATGGAGGGCACCATAGGACAGCACCAATGTGAAACATACAACTCATACCAATCTAGATCATCAATCAACCCAAAGACAAAGTATATATACTCAAAACATCATAGGATGGCAACACATCATTGGATCATAATATGTGGCATAAAGCACCATGTTCAAGTAGGGATTACAGCTGGGTGCGGAAGAGTGGGCCGCGTAAAAGAGATGAGGATGGTGATGATGATGGTGATGTTGATGAAGACGAGCACCGCGGCGACGATTCCCCTCCCGATGGCACTCTGGCGGCACCGAGAGAGAGGAGGAGAGGTTCTCCCCCTTGTGCTTCCTCCTCCATGGCCTCCCCATGGATGGGGAGAGGTTCCCCCTCTGGTCCTTGGCCTTCATGGCGATGATGGCCCCTTCGATATCCTTCTCCATGGCCTCTAGTGATGATGGCACCCTCCGGCTGGGTGCCAGAGAGGGCCTAGATTGATTTCTCGTGGCTACAGAGGCTTGCAGTGATAGAACTTCTGATCTAGGTTATTTCCCGAAGGTTTTTGTATTTATACGTGGAGTCGGCGTTGATTTAACGTCAGGGGGGCCCTCGAGGTGTCCATGAGATAGGGGGGACCGCCCCCACCCTCGTGGGGCCCACGGGACTCCCCTCTGGTAGATTTTTGTTCCAGTATTTTTTATATTTCCTAGAAAAATTCTCCTTTGATTTTCATCGCGTTTCGAGAACTTCTATTTCTGCACAAAAACAACGACATGGTAGTCCTGCTGAAAACAGCGTCAGTCCAGGTTAGTTCTAATCAAATGATACCAAAATCATATAAAAGTATTGTAAACATGGCATGAATACTTCATAAATTATAGATAAGTTGGAGACGTTGCACAGCCCACCGCCGCGGACGCCGCCGCCGCACTCTACCGCCAGCGCCCGCTGCCTCGCCGCTCCGTCGGAGCCCGACATCGTAGCCCCAACCAAGGCTGCCCCACTGCCCGAACCGCCGAACCGGTATAAAACTGTCCCCGGTCCAATCGTTTTTTTATTTTTCTTTTAGTTTGGTTTATTTATTTGAGTTCGTTTATTTAGCGAAAGTTCATTCGTTTAGTTTCTGTAGCGAACAGATTCGTTAGATTAGGTTCTGTAGTGAACGTTCGTTTGATAGTTTTTCTTTTTATTTTTAGTTTTCATGCAGGGACCTATCTGCGATTTGTTTCTTTGCAGATTAGCCCCTGATCTTTAAACCCTCGTGACTTTTTGCTCGTTTGTCCAACTTCAACGAAACCAACATCAAAATCTTCAGAGCAATCTCATATATCCAGTAAATCAACTTCAACATGTTTTTGACATTTTAAAATTGGAGTTTAGTGCAGATTTGAATTTGATCTTGTGTAGTTCGTATCTTGAGTTTCGTAGCTCCGTTTGAGTTGATTCTTTTTGCAAATTGTAGCTAATCACATGTACCTTATGTTAAGTTCTAATCCACATAAATATAATGCTGTTAATTGTTTTTCCTGTTTAGTTTAGCTATTTGCTTGTTTTTGAGTTCTTATGATCTTTTTCTTGATTTCTCTTTGCATCGTTTGCTTGAGTGCTTATGTATGCTATTATTTGTCTATGCTAGATTTTCCGGAGTGAAAAGCTTGTTACTGCGAATCCCTAGAGTTTGCCTATCATCAGTAAGGCAAGTTTCACTTTGATCATACTCTTCAATACCCAGTTTTTACTATGCATTAGTTTTGCCCCTCTAATATTTGCATGAGTAGGAATTGGGAACATGTGTATTGGTTGTAGTACTTGAGGTAGGAACCTATTACCTTCGATCTCCCCGGGAATATACGTTATGATTATATTGCGTAGCCATGCTCGTAAATGGGGATTGGTTCGTGTGATTCATTGAAGTTGTGAGAGATAATAATTTTGGACAACATTAATGTGGCAACTTTAATACACATCTGGGTGGATTGGTTGGGGCACCTGGAGAAACCAGGTCTTGCCCATGGGAATCCCAGAGTACCCGTGTGATTTTCCCACGGTTTGCCACCCAAGCTCAAAGGTGTCATATGATATTTCATGCCTAGAAACTTCTGTGTGCAGCCACAAGCCATTATGGGCTCTGGCATAGTTGAGTAAGTTGTGTGAGATCTTGAAGAGCTGTACTAGCAGACGTAGGGAAAGTAGGTGTCATGGTCTACCCAGAGTAGAGAGTTAATGCTTCAGAAAGACTATGTCTCAATCATTCGATCATGGATGCGGTCGAGTCTTGTTGGGAAAAGTGCGCAACGTCTGCAAAGTGTATAAACTAATCATGGTTAGCCGTGTCCCCGATTATGGACAATTTGAGTAGCTAGAAGTGGATATTTATGTTGATCTCATCACTCTTTAATTAATGAATTGGGTTTAATGATGATACTTGGTAAATTTTGGGAATTGAGTAGGAGGAACCTTCTCAATTGGTATAAACTTTGTAGAAAATAAAATTTATTCCTTTGTTGTACGGAAAAATTAGCTTTATGCAAAACATTAAACTTAGAGCCTCCACCAGCCAAATATGCATGTAGATATAGTTTCTTGCATTCATTTTGCTCTATAGTGTAACTCTGCCAGCATATTCCATCTGCTGACCTACACGGCTGCAACGTCTCATGTTGCAAACTTTTTCGACGAAGAATAAAGTGCGCTAGGTCATTGTCATGCACTCAGCTATGCCGTTGGAGTTGATGGACTCATTTATCTTCAAAGCGTCCACAGTTATTTTGTTTAGATGGCCTTCAGCCATATTATTTGTGTAATAAATACTCTTCATGACGACCTCGATGTACTAAGTGTGTGATTGAAACTCTGTTATAATTCCTCGAGTACTGTGTGTGTCAGCATACCAATCCAGGGATGGCACTTAAGCACAGAGACTTTGGTCCATTGGGATCGTGGTTGCTATAAGATGGTATCAGAGCACACGCTGACTGTAGGACGCAACCACTAGGAAAAGCCACAGGATACTCTTCTCAACTAATTTCTAATCCTCCTCTATTTCTACTCTATAGATGACAGACCCTAGGAACAAGTTCACTCAGCCGGATGACGACACCCCTTTCAGACGCCACTTGGAGGAAGTCACGAAGTACCTGAACATCGGACTAGCAAGCTTCACTGGATCCTTCACTACAACTTTACCAGAAGAGGCGTCTTGGAGGATCAAAGCTCGTGTACCTGGAAGGACATTTGCACCAACAACCGAGCCCATCGAGTTTACCTTGGATGCACCAACTTGGAGCTTAGGAAAGAGCATGGCAGCCCACAACAGTTTTGGACGCATTTGTGAGGTGTACCACAAGGAGCTTCAAGACACTGTCTATCAGATATGTGGACGCCGAGATGAGCAATGGGAGATGATTCGTACCAGGAAGGATGTATCAATTGCATCTTACATTCAGGAGATGGATCAACACATTCGTCGATATGAGAACTAGAAGTGCGCTATCATGAAGAAGACCAAGAAGGTGATGAAGAGGAATATCGAGCTAAAAGAGGAACTCAAGTCAACATGCGATGGATATGAAGAAGTTGCTGTGCTACTAGAGAAGCATGATGGTCTAAAGAAGAAGCTAGGAATACCCATGGTGAAACCAAAGCAAGAACCTGAAGTGGATATTTGTTTGGAGGACTACATCATATTAGACAACACCAACATAGACAATAATGCAGATGATGACAGTGATGATGATTATGAAGACGAAGCTAGAGCTGATATTATGGAGTCTTCCACCGATCAAAACTTCTAGACGACCACCATGTTATTAGTTGTATTCTTCCAAGTAGTTAGAACCGATCGATTTGTAATAGTAGTTTAGATTGCTTGTGTGAATCTTCTTTGATGTTCAGTGGTGTGAATTGAATGTATTTGCCTCATATGCATATGGGTAGTGAAATCTCTCATAGACCTTAATCTATTTTGTCCTCTCACCCCCTCATCAGATGCCTCTGAGACGTTACCCCGGGTTCACTTTCCCGCCAGAGCTAACCCAGTTTATCCAACAGGAGAATGCCTTGATGCAGATGATGATCCAGAACCAAGGCTACAACAACAACAACCCACCACCGCCACCCCCTATTGAAAACCTAGCCCGTTTTCTGAGTTTGAATCCACTGGTGTTTTCTAGCAGCACTGGGTTGATTGTTGCAGATGATTGGCTCCGCAAGATTGAGAGTGTGTGCTTTGACGCACATCAGGTTGATGGACCCGCAACTGTCGGCATTCTGGGAACGGGGGTCCCCAGACTTGCCTGCCTGCGGCCTCTGGCGTGGTTTGAGCAGTGGCCCAGTATGGCCCGTCTTCATCAACCCATGTTCAAGACCCTCGCGAGGGGTCAAGACTCGCAGGGCGGATAATGCAAGGATTCCTCAGGGGTGGCCTCACCGGGCAGGCTCGTGAGGAGGCGGAGAGATCAAGGTAAGGAGTACCTCACGAGGTGCTCGTGACGCAAGCCAGGACGACCAAGACCAGGCGGGCGCCAGCCTGCGCAGTGTCCTCGTTTCCTCTTTGGTGCAAATGGGGCAAGCGCAGGCGTGGAGTACCGAGGCATCAAGCAAAGGTTTCCATATCGGTGCAACGAGACCAAGACCAGCAGGACGGCAGGACGAAGATCACCGTGGAGCCCAAGACGGCGTCATCGCCAGTGCCTTTGGCAGTCGAAGACCAACTTTAGTCAGGATAGCTTGTACTAGTTGTCCCCCTTCAAAATGGCCGTTGTTGGCTCCCTTCCTGCTCAATATTTGGGAAGAGGACCCGGGCCTCCATAAATAGAGATAGCCACCACAGTAGAAGGCATCTGGGTCTCACCTAGAGCCAACAGAGACGGAGCAATCCCTCACCAAGCACACCACCACAAGAACACCCCTCGCGATGCTGTTCTTCCTCTGTACTGTTCATCATCAACCCCAGAGGAAATCCACCACAACACACACTAGATTAGGGTATTACACCACAACGGTGGCCCAAACCAGTATAAACCTTGTGTCCCTTGTGTTGTTCATCGTGTAGCTTAGATTCGCAGCGAGGTTTTGGGGCATGGATCGATAGGGAGAATATCTTCATGTGCACCCTAGAGTACAAACCTTAAGGGTTTTGCCGGAACCCGATATCCGACATTTGGCGCGCCAGGTAGGGGTTCGCCGGGATCTTTTTTCCGCGGTTCTGCATTCCATCGTTTTGTCGCATCCATGGCGAACGCTCGTCGAGCACGCACCGAGCGTCGGGCAGCTCTCGCCACCCGCGTCGCCCACACTGCTCCCGTCAGTGGGCTCCCTCGTCGTTCTCCGTCGCCTGCCGCCAACGCTGCCACCGGCCTGGCGGGGAACGAGCAGCAAGCATCGTTGCTGCATCCCTCGGTGCGGCGGGAAGGTCGCACCGCCACTCCGTCGCTAACTCCAGCTGGTTTGTCGTCTCACGCTCGTCGTGCACCCACGGACGCGCAGGCCGCGTTGCTCCTGGCACGTGAGCTCCTGCACTACCGCCCCGTCGACGACCTCAACGAGGAGTGGCTCACTCGCATCATCGAGCTCGTCAGCGTCGCAAGGGGCTCTCCTGCGCCGTCCCTCTCGCTGCCTCGCCCTCCGTCCTGCATGGGTGATGCAGCTCAGGAGGCGCCTCCGCCACCTCCTCCCCAAGAAGGCGCCCTGGCTACAAGGTGCGTGGCCCATGGACGAGACCCACCGCGTCCAGCATCCGCGCGACAAGAAAGGAGCTGTCAAGAAATCCCTCGGCCCCAACAAGGCACTTGCGTGCTCCCTGATCCAGCACATCAAGACCGCATCCCTGCGCCAGCCCGTCAAGACCCCATGCTGCCCCTGGCGGCGGCACGCGGGAACCATCAAGAGCAAGCCCCGCGTCTGCAAAGGGCTCTGGTGGCCACCGCAGGCTGCCGCGCCTTCACCACTGAGCTACGCAGCGTCGCCCGGCCAAAAAAGTTCAAGCCAGATCTGCCTCCTCACTACGACGGCACTGCCGACCCCGCGGAGTTCCTGCAGCTCTATGAGATGGGCATCGAGGCGGCCAACGGAGACGAAAAGGTCATGGCGAACTGGTTTCCCATGGCGCTCAAGGATGGTGCCCACACCTGGCTCCTGAACCAGCCTCCCGGCCCGATCTCCTCTTGGGACGAGATGCGCAGCCCTTCATCGCCAATTTCTAGGGTACTCACTACCATCCCCCGGTCGTGGGTGACCTGTGCCGCATCAAGCAGCAGCCAGGAGAGACCTTGCAGAAGTACATCTAGCACTTCAACAACGCTCGCCTGAAGATTCCCAAGGTGACCGAGGAGGCCATCATTCTCCGATGGCGTCCGCGACATCAAAATGAAGGAGGAGGTTGCCATCCACAAGGATCTGTGCACATCTCTGGAGCAGTTCAACCTGGCGACCAAGTGCACAAGAGCTGAGGAGGGGCGCCTCTCCCTCCTCGAGCTTCCAGCTGCTGACCCAGAAGAGAAGAAAGCCAAGGCCAAGGACGTGAAGCGCAAAGGAGCAGCCGTGCTCGCGGTAGAACCAGACATGAAGCACGGCAGGGACCAACTGGAGTCGTCCAAGGGCAACCGATTCTGCGCCTACCACAACCTCTACATGCACAACACCAACGAATGCCAGGAGCTCAGAGCCGTTCAAGAAGGATGCATCGATCGATGCCCCGAGCACAACGATCGGGGCTACAGCCGAGGAGGAGAAAGAGGTGGAGGACGATGGGACGACCGAGGCCCTCGCCAGGAGTGGCGTGACTGACCTTGCGAGGATCGCTGGCAAGACCAGCCTTGCGAGGGGGCTTCGAGGGATCAGCCTTGTGAGGATCGCCCGCAAGGCAACCTAGGCCATCCTCCTCTGCCACCACCGCCGAGAAGGAATGATGACCACCACCAGGACGAGGGGGCTAGGGGTTTCCAGGAGCCACGCGCTATCACTTACATCTCGGGCGGTGCCCAGGCCCCAGCCTCTCAGCGCATCTTCAAGCAGTTTGCTCGCGAGGTGAATGCAGTCCTTCCCGAGCTCGAGGCCACGCGCCCTCTCAGGTGGTCCACGTGCGTAATCACTTTGAGCTCAGCAGATCAGCTCAAGTGTGCGGCTACAGCTGGCATCCTCCCAATGCTTTGTTCCCCAATCATTAGCAATGTGCAAGTTACCAGGACTCTCATCGATGGAGGAGCAGGACTCAATGTTCTGTCTGTCGAGACGTTCAACAACCTTCAAGTGCCATATGATCAACTTCAGCCAACCAAGCCTTTCTCAGGAGTCACTGACGGCTCCACCACTCCGATAGGGCAGGTTCGCCTCCCTGTCACCTTCGGACAGCGCAAGAACTACCGTACTGAGCTCATCGACTTCAACGTTGCCCACATCTGCCTGCCATACAATGCAATCCTCGAGTACTAGCCGAGTTCATGGTGGTAACTCACCATGGTTACAATGTTCTCAAGATGCCGGGAAGAGGAGGAATCATCATAGTCCCCTACGAAGAGAATGATGCAGTGTGCTCTCTCGAGTGTGCATTCCAAGCTGCATCAGTCAAGGACCGAGACAGCAAGAGCGAGAACCCTCCCGAGGCAGTTCCCAAGAAGAAAAAGACATCGCCCATCTGAAAGCCTCAGCAGGTTGGCATCTCCGGAGGTGTCGCGTTAGGATCCACGCTAGTGCAAGGGGCGCCTCCCTCCATCGCATAGGAAGGCGCGCCCGATACTCTCCTCGGGCAAGGTTCGGGGGCTCTCTTCTAGAGGGTCTCAGACTTTGCCAAAATCATGAGGGAGCCGATCGGGCACCACTTGGAGGCGTGCTTCGCAGCACGCCTCCCTTAGGAAGGCATGGGGCAAGGAAGGCCCAACCCTCAGGAGTTCATCACCAAGACCACTCAGGAGCTGCAGGAATCAAGAGTCATAGACGGAGATCGCTGTCTACCTGGCGTAGCTCGCCATCTAGGCGAGGATGGCGGGCTGCACGTTTGCATCGACTACCCAGGGCTCAGCCGAGTCGCGTTTCAGGAGCGCTTCTGGCCTTCGTGCATGAGACGCAACGAGGGTCCGCTGCACAACTACGTTCGCTTGTCTTTCAGTCTGCCGAACGCGGCTGCCGCTCGCCAGCGCCTTTTGTGGAGCATTCTGGCAGCACAGGAGGCTAGGCACCACGCGGTCCTGGTGGAGATGGAGATGTTCCTCGAGGAACCACCCGGACCCCCAGAGCCTCCCGAGGCTCAGGGCTCCGGTGGCTCGTGAGGATCGGCCTCTTCACCGCACGTCGTCAGCTACTCCAACACCCGCTCTATAATGGTATCAGGTGACATCTTTCACGTTTGTTTAAGCTGGGAGCACCCTCAGGGCTGCATTATTCCTAGGTTGCGTGGGTCTATCCCTGCGGCATGTATCCCTTTTGCTTATGTTTTTAGTTTACATTGCTGGGGGCGCCCCTCGGGCTGCATCATCCCAAAGCCGCTCGGGCCTGACCCAGTAGCATGTATGCTTCCTGCAGTTATCTAAGCTAATTTGCCTTTCATGCATAACCTGCCTATGATTATCATCTCCCGCCTACCACTGGCATTTTTCTCCCTCATGCAAATTGCTTGCAGGTTGAAAGGGGGGCGCCTGAGCATCGCGACTCAGGAGCTCTTACTGGCTAACTAGCCCTCACCCCTTGGCCTTGTCCATGGCATCGCGACCTGGCATACCAGCGGCGGCTGAGCTCGCTCGAGGGCCGGGACCTGAGGACGTAGAGCATTTGTACCTAACCACCTCGCAGGAACACTCAACCGCCCAAGGCTCAAGATCAGGTGCAACTCGCCTTGAGGTAGGGCCTCGTGAGTCCTGCGCTGGCTCACGAGTGCCCAGATACACCTTGTCTTGCCCTACCGTGCCGGCCACGTGTTAGGGCGGGGCTGTACACGCCCCGAGGGCTCCTCCCGGAGGGGGCTCCCCCTCCCACGTACCAGTGGAAGCACCATGCTCCGTGCTGGCTGACAACACTTCCGAGGAGCGGCTATGCTCGTACACATATGGAAGCGCTATGCTCCTCGCTGGTATAAACAACTAAGGGCAGCCCACGACTGTACCAACCTCAGGGAGACCAGAACTCAGTGTCTAGCCTCATCGCAATTCCTCCCCTCGGGAGCGCCACGCGAGGGATCTGGACATGGGGGTTGCGCCCAGGTCAGACCCGAGCGCACGCCACCCAGCCAGGTCCCACGGACCTGGTCGTCGCACGCCCCTCCCTGAGCGGAGCCAAGGTATGAAGACCGTTTGAGCGTCAAGGGGGACTCCTGAGCATCCTGACTCAGGAGCCTAACTATTCACGTAGCCCCTCACACCTTAGTTCTGCAAGGCTAACGGTGGTTGAGGTACGCGCGGGGCCAGGCCCTGCCGATGTAGAATGATAGATCTACTTCTACACCCCTCCTTATTTGTTGTTTGCGCGTCAAGGGGGACTCCTGAGCATTGCGACTCAGGAGCCTAACTTGTCACGTAGCCCCTCACTCCTTGGTCCCATCCTGGTGATCCGGTCGGGGCTAACGGTGGCTGAGGTATGCGCGCGGCCGGGCCCTACCGGCGTAGAACGCAAAGCAAATAGGAAGGACACCGCAAAATCTCGCAAATTCAGAAGCAAATATTACAAACCATAAATTGTCCTCACGATACCAAACACAAGTTTAAACGCCTCCATGAGGCACAGTGCATGTTGCAGGAGTTGAAACAGGAAAGAAGCCACGAGAAGATCACCCTTGGGCAGCGCCGTCATTCGCAAGGAGCCCCGCCTCCGTGGTGGAGTTGCGCCTATCTGGTCCACCTCCCGAGGCCGCGGAACCAGTAGTACCCGCCTTGGGCACAGTGGCGAAGGCGCGGAACTTCGCCAGCAGCGCTTCCGCTCGACCCTTCATGGCTTCAGCAGCAGTGACGGAGCACTCAACGTCCACAGGCTCCAGCAACTCGTCAAGGTTGGTGCCAGGGTCATGCAGGTAGACGTGGCTGAGGACCCGCGTCAGCGCCGCAGAGGAAAGGATGCGAGATTCAACCTCGGCCATGGGGCCGACGCCGGTCAAGACTTCCTCAAGCACTTCGACCAAGAAGGGAAGCAGCTTGGTGGGGCCGTCCTTGGCCCCGGCCAGCGGCTTCTCCAGGCCACCATCATAGAGCGTCTTCAGCGCCTTGCGAGATCTCTCCTCGAGATCCGTGAAGGCAACGTGATCCTCAACCAGGACCTTCGCCTTGGCGTCCAGCTCGACCCTCTCCGCCTTCAGCTTCTGCTCTAGCGTCTTCAGTTGGCTGCGATCAGCGAACAGCTCAGCGTCACGGTCCCCAATGGCAGCCTCCCGAGCCTTCATCTCTTCGTCCTTTGCCTGGCGGTCGCGAGCCTCCTTGGCGAGCTCATCGCGCAAGCCCCGCAGCTCGTCCTCCAGCACCTTGCAGCGGTCCGGGGCGATCGAGGCATCCTTCAGCACTGCGTCACAGGCGGCCGCGGCCTGGGTGGCGGTTTGCTTTTCCTCCTCGGAAGCTGCTGCAGCTTGGCTAGCTCGGACGGAGGTGTCCGAATGAACCCAGCCAGAGATCAGCTCCAGGCGCCTGGCCACCAGGTGGGGGTTGGCGCCCTGGAGGTCTTCTTGAAGCCGGCCTAGCTCAGCAGCAGCACGGTCCAAGACAGCGGAGGAGGCAGAGGAGTCAGGAACAAGTGGAGCAGGAGGAGAAGACGGCAGCGTGATCACGGCTTCGGAGACTGGGAGCTCTTGAGTCTTGGTGTAGGACCATGAAGTATGTCTAGAGGGGGGGTGATTAGACTACTTGACCAATTAAAAACTTAAGCTTTTCCCAATTTTAGACTTTGGCAGATTTTAACTATCTTTGGACAAGTCAATCAATCTTCACACAATTCAAGCAAGCATGCAAAGAGTATATGAGCAGCGAAAATTAAAGCATGCAACTTGCAAGAATGTAAAGGGAAGAGTTTGGAGGATTCAAACGCAATTGGAGACACGGATGTTTTTGTCGTGGTTCCGATAGGTGGTGCTATCGTACATCCACGTTGATGGAGACTTCAACCCACGAAGGGTAACGGTTGCGCGAGTCCATGGAGGGCTCCACCCACGAAGGGTCCACGAAGAAGCAACCTTGTCTATCCCACCATGGACGTCGCCCAGGAAGGACTTGCCTCACTAGTGGTAGATCTTCACGAAGTAGGCAATCTCCTTTCCCTTACAAACTCCTTGGTTCAACTCCACAATCTTGTCGGAGGCTCCCAAGTGACACCTAGCCAATCTAGGAGACACCACTCTCCAAGAAGTAACAAATGGTGCGTTGATGATGAACTCCTTGCTCTTGTGCTTCAAATGATAGTCTCCCCAACACTCAACTCTCTCTCATGGGATTTGGATCTGGTGGACAGAAGATTTGAGTGGAAAGCAACTTGGGGAAGGCTAGAGATCAAGATTCATATGGTAGGTGTCGGTGTCACAACCAGCGGATCTCGGGTAGGGGGTCCCGAACTATGCGTCTAGGCAGATGGTAACAGGAGACAAGGGACACGATGTTTTTACCCAGGTTTGGGCCCTCTTGGTGGAGGTAAAACCCTACTCCTGCTTGATTAATATTGATGATATGGGTAGTACAAGAGTAGATCTACCACAAGATCAGAGAGGCTAAACCCTAGAAGCTAGCCTATGGTATGATTGTTGTCCGTCCTACGGACTAAAACCCTCCGGTTTATATAGGCACCAAAGAGGGTCAGGGTTACACAGAGTCAGTTACAATGATAGGAGATCTACATATCCGTATCACCAAGATTGCCTTCCACGCCAAGGAAAGTCCCATCCGGACATGGGACGAAGTCTTCAATCTTGTATCTTCATAGTCCAGGAGTGCGGCCAAAGGTGATAGTTCGGCTATCCGGACACCCCCTAATCTGGGACTCCCTCAGTAGCCCCCGAACCAGGCTTCAATGGCGATGAGTCCGGCGCATAGATTGTCTTCGGCACTGCAAGGCGGGTTCTTCTCCAAATCCTGTGTACCTGTTGAATAGCGTCCGGCTTCCTGTGAATATTGCGCTCCTCGGCTTCCACGCCCAATAATGGACGTCTTCCATGTGTTGAACGAATGCGAAAAGTCAAGCTATTTTTACATTTACCCCCCTAGGTGCGCAAATGAGCTGCCTATAAAAGAGACGAGGATCTAGATCCGAATCACACCATCCTCCCTTCGCGAGCATTCATCAGAGCGCATCTGACAGAAATCTACTCCATCATGGACAGTCGACGCGGCTCCTCCTCTCGCCCTCCTAGCCCTCGGCCTGGAGATTGGGAGAGATGCTCCATCCCGTACAGCGAGTTGGTGACGCTCCAAACCAAGGGATTTCTTCCCCCAGCCTTCATGGTTCCGGTTTGAGCCGGACTCGCCACCTATAAGGGCAGAAAGCAAGCGGAGAGTGTCCCCATCCCTTCCAAAGGAGAGCGGGTATGCCTTATCTCTTATTTGATAAGAGGGCTCGGATTTCCAATTCATCCGTTTCTCCGAGGGCTCCTGTTGTTCTACGGCCTCCAGTTGCACAACCTTACGCCTGCCTCCATTTTGCATATTGCGAGCTTCGTAGCCCTTTGCGAGCTGTTTTTGGGCATCGAGGCTCATTTTGCGTTGTGGAAGAAGTTGTTCTGCCTTGTGCCCCGTTCTCAAGAGGGGTCAATATATCAAGTGGGCGGAGCCGAACTATGGCGCATCGCCGGGACCGGATATCTATCCGGAACCCCGAAGAAGGCGTCCCAAGACTGGCCTTCGGAATGGTTTTATATAGAAGATGTCCCCCTGCTGGACCCTATTCGTATCGGCCTCCCTGAGTTGAATAACCCTCCTTTGAAAAAACGCCTAAGATGGCGTCCATGGAGCCCTCAGAAGGAAAATGACAGGGTCGTCATTTACCTGATGAGCCGAATTAGGCTGTTAGCTCATTTCGGACTGACCATGATCGGGGTCATGGTCACATGCATTATGCGGGGGGTGCAGTCGCTCCAGTATAGAGGCCACCCCATGTGGGATTTCAACGGGGAGGATGATGCCACCCGCTGCGGCCGTAAGGGGCCGGGATCGGTCGCCGATCTGATGAAGATCTTGTCTGCAGTGTACAAGGGAGAAGAGGAGGAATTTCGCTGTGCCAATCTGCAGGGCGGATTTTCTATGAACAATCCTCCAAGCTGGGTAAGCAGACATTTATTTTTGCCTATCCGATCCATACTCCCATAGTCAAGTATCTCATTTTGTGATTTCGGCGCAGGAACTGCGCCGGGCCGTAAAGGATATAGGCAGCCCACCTCCACAACCCGAGGATCCAGAACGGTTCCTCGATCCGACCTCCCAAGAGGATCCGGACATATCGGTGGAGCTGATCGACGGGGTATTCCACCAACTGAGCATCGATAATGCCTTGCTCGCCATTACGGCCGACTACCCCGGAATACTTCCCGCCTCGTAGGTAACTAAGACCGAAGTCCCAATACTTTGAAAATGACTCATCCGTGCGTGTTTTTTATCACCGTATACCAATGGTGTTTCGCAGGGGAAGTTCTTGAGGCGGAAGGCCGAGCCTGCGGCGGCTAGTCAACAAGGAACAGCAAGGCCCAGCAGGCTGAAAAGGAGTGCGGTCCGGATTGAGACGCCGGCGCAACGGTATGGCGTGTCATCTTGCTCCCAGGTTTTATTCCCGGAAGGCATACTAACACTTGTGCTCTTTTCAGAAAAAAGAGCGCTCGCCGGACTGTATCCGGTGAGGTTGCCCATCGAGCCTCCGTCAGCCAGGCTCCAACACCAGGTCCAGAAGCGGAGGCTGACACGAGGCGTGCGTCGGACGCTCCTCTGACAGAGGAAGCCGACAGGTTATCTGCCACTAATTCCGTGGTGGAGAGTGCCATGAATCACAGGCGTCGCTGGACAGTTCTTCGTGACGCATGTTTTTCCCCAGAGGCATTAGATGCCTTCAATTCGGGAGATACGCACCTCCGTGCCGCTCAAAATGGTCTAGCCAGAGCCACGGAGCATTATGTAAAAGACATATAGGTGAGAAAACTTGACATTTATATATGCCAGTAGCCCCCGAGACTTGAAATAGTTAGAATAACTGATTTAAGGATCATTTATTGTGCAGGATCTTACGGAAAAGAATACCCAACTGTCCCAGGAGCTGGAGGAGTGCAAAGCCCAACTAGAGGCCGCACTAGCCGCAGCGAGGGAAGCCAAAGAGACCCCCTCCGGTAATATATGCTTCAAAAGATGAGTAATTTGTGAAGTGCGGCGTGTGTATAAGTCTGACAATAATATTGCAGATGGCGCCGAGATAGATCCGGACAAGCAACAACTCATGCGCCGGTTAAAGGCTGGCGAGAATGTGCTTACAAGGGTGAGGTAAGAGAAAAATAATCTCCAAGATGCCAACACCCAGCTGGGTGAGGAACTAAAGGATGTTCGTGCCCAGCTGTCTGAATCCGTTAAGGAGAATCGCTGGCTTCGACGCGGCATTTTTAGTAAGTGCTTGAACGAACTTTGAAAAAAGAGTTCGGCGAGGAAGTCGACTAACAGAGTTATGTCGGTAGGTATGTTCACAGGCCATCCTGCAGAGGAAATGCCCGGTTCTACGGGTGACCTTCTTCCCGAGCTCTTGCAACTGCATGAACGAGTTAGGCAGGTGATGAAAGGCGTCGCCTAGGCCTTGTGGCCATCTGTCTCCCTGCCCGAAGGCCTTGGAGAGCTTCCAGAGAGGCTTCAGGGAGCACGGCAGCGCTTTCGCTTATGGAAGATATCAGCCTGCCATCAAGGCTCCAGGGAGGCCTGGGCCATGGTGAAGACGCGGTATACGAAGGCTGACCCAAACCACATGGCCGAGGTCGGACCTGCGGGGGCCCGAGGAAGGAGATCCCTGTGAGCTTAGTGTACGGTCAAGTAGAATTGGCCGCAAAGTATTCCCAACAGGACTGTAAACTAGACAATCTGCTGGATGGCATTGAAGAGGAATATGCCCAGTCAAGTTGATTATGTAATTTAAGATGACATGTAAAATCCCTTCTAGCCGGATAGTAGATCGTTTGTCATAGCGGACCCTTTTGCTTCAACCTCAGGACCCAATAGTCCGGAGTGTGTCTGAATACCCTCGCGGTTATATAAGAACCGGGGCATGCGTGGAGACCAGGCGTAGGGGTCATTAGTGCTTTATCAGACAAGTGCCCAACTAGCTATGTTATATTACATGGTTAGTAAGAAACATCTTCCAGGGAGAATAGTTCCGTTAGGGGTTCCTTTCCCTGGGAGGCATGCCCTAAAGTGCATGTCCGGACTGCGAAAAAAGCAGAAAAACATCTGGGGGCAGATAAATAAATAGGTAAGAAATCATCTTTTAGTTCATCGACCGAATATTCCCTCAAGAACGCTAGCTTTCGGCTTCACCCAGTCTGAGGTACACATCCGGCTGACCCGGCAGTAACAATCGCAGAGGTGCTCCCTTTACCACCTAGCCGAACAATCGGGAACATAGGGGTAAGCACAGGAGCCGGGCAACCCAGCTTGGCCAAAACTTAAGTCATATCGATGCATATAATGGTGAATAAAAGGTACAAGCGGAAGTGTGACACATGTGTTGGGCATGAATCCCGTATAAATAAGCTGCTGTTAAAGAAGCCCCCAGGTATAATGAGTGCGGATAGCGCGCCAAGTGTGTGCGAACAATGTGCAAACAAGCTTTCAAAGGCTGTAGTAGGAAACGAGGGAGAAGGAGAGAAACAGAAGACAGCTAATATGTAAAATATAGACGGAGGAAGGAGATGAACTCAGAATCCGGCGCTAGGCGTAGAATCTTCGGAGACGGGCTGCGTTCCATGGGTTCGGCTCGAGTCGGTTATCCGATGCATCTTGCAGACGGTACGCTCCACCGGTCAGGACTTGGTCAATGATAAATGGACCTTCCCATTTGGGCTTGACTTTGTCCTTTTTCTTGTCCGGCAGGCGTAGAACTAACTCGCCAATGTTGTAAGTTTTGGCCCGTACTTCTCTGCTTTTATATCTTCGAGCTTGCTGTTGATAGAACGTGGAACGGGCTTTTGCCACGTCACGCTCCTCCTCCAATGCGTCCAAACTGTCCTACCAATCGAGCTCGGCTTCTCCTTCTTTGTACATGCGCACACGAGGTGAGTCATGAATTATGTCACAGGGCAGAACTGCCTCTGCGCCGTATACCATAAAGAATGGTGTAAATCCGGTGGTGCGATTCGGAGTGGTCCGCAGCCCCCAGAGTACGGAGTCGAGCTCCTCTACCCAGTGCGTGTTAGATTCCTTGAGGGACCGCACTAATCTGGGTTTGATGCCACTCACGATTAGACCATTTGCTCGCTCGACTTGACCGTTAGTTTAAGGGTGATAGACTGAAGCATAGTCGAGTTTGATGCCCATGTTTTTGCACCATAGTTTAACCTCGTCGGCCGTAAAGTTCGTCCCGTTGTCAGTGATGATGCTATGGGGGACGCCGTAACGGTGTACGACCCCTGATATGAAGTCTATCACCAGTCCGGATTCGGTCGTCTTAACAGGTTTGGCCTCTATCCATTTGGTGAATTTATCCACCATGACCAGTACGTATTTTTGGTTGTGGGTTCCTCCTTTAAGGGGTCCAACCATGTCAAGCCCCCAGACCGCGAAAGGCCATGTTATGGGTATAGTTTTGAGGGTGGTGGGTGGCATGTGGCTTTGATTAGCAAAGAGTTGGCAACCGACGCATCGTTGGACTAAGTCCTGAGCATCTGCCCGGGCCGTCAGCCAATAAAATCCTGTACGGAAGGCCTTGCCTACAAGGGCCCGGGCTACGGCGTGGTGCCCGCCGAGTCCGGCATGAATTTCAGCCAGAAGGTTCCGCCCTTCCTCTTCGGAGATACACCTTTGAAGGACTCCGGTTGTGCTTTTCTTGTAAAGCTCTCCCTGATGAACCTTATAGGCTTTAGATCGCCGCACTATGCAGCAGGCCTCGTTTTGGTGCTCGGGAAGTTCCTGCCTGGTTAGGTAGGCTAGGAATGGTTCTGTCCACTGGGCAATTACTGCCATTATTACGTGGGCTGAGGATGTTATTTCGTTGGCAGAACCACCAATTGTGTCAGAATGTTCGGTGTCGGGCAGTGCGGTTGGGTCCGGGTTGGTATTTCCGGATTCCCCCTCCCATAGTACGGATGGCTTGAACAACCTCTCTAGGAAGATGTTGGGAGGGACGGCATCGCGCTTTGCGCCAATGCGTGCCAATACGTCTGCTGCCTGGTTGTTATCCCGGGCTATATGGTGAAATTCAAGCCCCTCAAACCGAGCTGACATTTTTAGGACGGCGTTGCGATAAGCTGCCATTTTCGGATCCTTGGCATCGAAGTCTCCATTTATTTGGGACATTGCAAGGTTCGAATCCCCGCGCACCTCTAGGCGTTGAATGCCCATGGAGACTGCCATCCGAAGGCCATGTAGAACTGCCTCGTATTCGGCTGCATTGTTGGAGTCCGTATACATTATCTGGAGCACGTATTGAACCATATCTCCGGTTGGGGACGTCAGAACGATGCCAGCCCCCAGACCAGACAACATTTGGGAGCCGTCGAAGTGCATGATCCAGTTGGAATATGCGCCGTACTCTTTAGGGAGTTCGGCTTCAGTCCATTCGGCGACGAAGTCGGCCAAAACTTGCGACTTAATAGCTCGCCATGGCTTATAGGTTATGTTGAACGGGAGGAGCTCAATGGCCCATTTGGCAATCCGGCCCGTCGCGTCGCGGTTGTTTATAATGTCATTAAGAGGTACTTCGGAGGCTACTGTTATCGAACACTCTTGAAAGTAGTGTCGTAGCTTTCAGGATGCCATGAACACCGTGTACGCTATATTTTGATAATGCGGGTACCGTGACATGCATGGAGTCAAGACAGTGGACTCGTAGTAAACTGGTTTTGAAGGTTGAACTTGTGTCCATCCGTTTCTCGTTCGACAACGAGCACCGTGCTCACCACTTGATGAGTTGCCGCGATATATAATAGCATTGGTTCGCCCATGTTGGGCACGGCCAGGACCGGGTTTGTTGCCAATATGGCTTTTATTTCTTTGAGTCTGGCTGTGGCGGCATCCGTCCACTCGAAGTGTTCGGTGCGTTGGAGGAGGCGATAAAGGGGTAATGCCTTTTCTCCTAAACGGGAGATAAAACGGCTTAAAGCCACCACGCATCCCATCAATTTTTGTATTTGTTTGAGGTCCTTTGGGATATCCAATTGTGACAGAGCTCGGATCTTGGCTGGGTTTGCTTTAATTCCTCTACCGGATACAATGAAGCCCAAGAGCTTTCTGGATGGTATGCCGAAAACACAATTTTCCGGGTTAAGCTTAATGTCATATGTTCGGAGATTATCGAACGTGAGCCTCAAATCGTCTACTAGAGTTTTGACGTGCTTGGTTTTGACGACCACATCGTCTATATATGCCTCCACTGGTTTGCCGATCTGGTTTGCCAGACATGTCTGAATCATGCGCTGATATGTTGCGCCGGCGTTTTTGAGCCCAAAGGGCATTGTGTTGAAGCAGAATGGGCCGTATGGGGTGATGAATGCCGTTGCGGCCTGGTCGGGCTCAACCATCTTAATTTGGTTGTAGCCGGAGTATGCGTCGAGGAAACACAATGAATCGTGTCCTGCGGTAGAGTCGATAATTTGATCGATGCGGGGGAGGGGGAAGGGATCCTTTGGGCAAGCCTTGTTGAGGTCCTTAAAGTCGATGCATAGGCGCCAGGATTTGTCCTTCTTTGGTACCATCACCAGGTTTGCTAGCCAGTCCGGATGTTTTATATCTCTGATGAATCTGGCCTCCAATAATTTGGCTAGCTCCTCTCCCACAGCCTGTCTCTTGGGTTCGGAGAAATGCTGAAGAGCCTGTTTGACCGACTTGAATCCTTTTAGGATGTTTAGGCTGTGCTCGGCCAGCCGGCATGGGATTCCTGGCATGTCTGAAGGGTGCCAGGCAAAAATGTCCCAATTTTCGCGTAGGAATTCTCATAGTGCAGCGTCTACATCAGGGTTTAATTGTGCCCCGATGGAGGCCGTTTTTGTAGGGTCCATTGGATGGACATGGAATTTGACTATTTCGTCCGCTTGTTTAAAGGAGGTGGACTTGGATCTCTTATCGAGTATCACATCGTCCCTATTCACCGTGGAGCGCAGCGCGAAGAGTTCCTCGGCTGCTAGGGCTTTGGATAGTGCCTCAAGGGCCAGTGCGGCTGTCTTGTTTTCGGCGCGGAGTGCTATGTCCGGGTCACTAGCAAGAGTGATGATTCCGTTGGGCCCGGGCATTTTGAGCTTCATGTACCCGTAATGGGGTATAGCTTGGAAAATTGTGAATGCTTCTCGCCCTAATAGAGCGTGATATCTGCTGCTGAACAGGGCCACTTGAAACATGACCTCCTCGGACATGTAATTATCCGGCGTGCCGAACACCACATCTATTGTGATTTTTCTAGTACATCATGCTTCCCGTCTGGGGATTATTCCTCTAAAGGTTGTGCTGCTTTGCTCAATACGGCTCCAGTCTATTTCCATTTTTCGGAGGGTTTCCTCATAAATGAGGTTCAATCCGCTGCCACCGTCCATGAGTACCTTGGTAAGGCGAAAGCCGTCCACTATTGGACTAAGGACCAATGCGGCTGGTGCTCGGGCTGTTTGGAATTTAGGTTCGCCACTGGCATTAAAGGTAATAGCCGTGTCACTCCATGGGTTTATTGTTGCTACTTGGTAGACTTCGGCAAGGCTGCGGAGTGTTCGTTTCCACATATTGTTTGATGCGAAAGTCTCGAAGACTGTTAATACCATACTGGTATCCTTCGGCTGGTGCTCTGGAGTTAGAAGCTCTTCGCCACTTTTGGCCACCTGCAGTAGTATCCAACTGCTCTAAGGCTATGAGTTGGAGTGGCACCCTCTGTACTATGAATTCTGCAGGGTCCATTGAGCCATCCTTCCAGTATGGTTCCATGCCCTATAGAGGGTTTTTTCTTTTTGGTGTTTAACTCAGGTGCCTGGCGATAATGCACCCTTTTATTTTGGACTGGGGTTGTATTCAGGGCCGGATTGTCCCAAAATTTGATTTCGGTTTTCTAGGCGCTTTTCATCACACAGTACTTTCGTACTATGGACGCCAAGTCAGCGAAGCGTGTAATTTCACGACGACTTACGGCGTTGAGGATTCCCTTGTCCATGCAATTATTGCAGAAGAATGAAATTCCGTCCTCCTCGCGGCAGTCCTTTATCCTGTTCATAACCAGGAGGAATCTGGCCCAGTAATGGTGTACTGTTTCTGCGGCCTCTTGCCGGATATGGGATAGATCTCTTCTGTTTGGGTGGGCGGGTGGAATTAAATTCGGAACCCCGTCCACTTTAAGACATAGGGGCCAAGTAGTCTCCGAACTTGGAAGCTTGGGTTCTTGGATGTTGTCCAATGAATCTAGCCCGCTGCCTGACTTTGGGTTCAGGGCTTGAGTAACATCTTCCCCTCCGCGGGAATCCGGCATGGAGGGATCGGGAATCCGGACATAGCTAGTCCTTAAGATAGAAGAAGGGTCGCCGTATTGTTCCTCTACCACAGCAACGTGGTGGTAACCTGGGGAGAGTTAATCTCTCTTAGATCGGGTTTAGGCCAAATCTGATCGTAGTCTGTAGCGACTCCCAGGGCGGCGATGCGATCCAAGAGCTCGTTTAAGGAAGAGAGCTCCATCGGATCTAACTACTCGGCGAGTTGCGAGCTAACGTGAAGATTGCTTTCGATGACCCGAGAAGTCATCGTCGGCACAGCGGCGGGACAGGCGGTCATAAGGAAACCGCCTAGCTGGAGAGTTTGGCCGATAGCCAAAGCTCCTTTAGCAACAGTGCCATCGTTAAAGACGGAATGAGGCATCCTTCCTGATGGCAACGACACAGAGGAACTCTCAATGAAAGCACCAATGTCGGTGTCAAAACCGGCGGATCTCGGGTAGGGGGTCTCGAACTATGCGTCTAGGCGGATGGTAACAGGAGAAAAGGGACACGATGTTTTTACCCAGGTTTGGGCCCTCTCGATGGAGGCAAAACCCTACTCCTGCTTGATTAGTATTGATGATATGGGTAGTACAAGAGTAGATCTACCATGAGATCAGAGAGGCTAAACCCTAGAAGCTAGCCTATGGTATGATTGTTGTCCATCCTACGGACTAAAACCCTCCGGTTTATATAGGCACCGCAGAGGGTTAGGGTTACACAGAGTCGGTTACAATGATAGGAGATCTACATATCCGTATCACCAAGCTTGCCTTCCACGCTAAGGAAAGTCCCATCCGGACATGGGACGAAGTCTTCAATCTTGTATCTTCATAGTCCAGGAGTCTGGCCAAAGGTGATAGTTTGGCTATCCGGACACCCCCTAATCCGGGACTCCCTCAGTAGGAATGGAATATCTTGGCCTCAACACATGAGTAGGTGGTTCTCTCTCAGAAATGGTAAGTTGGAAGTGTAGGTTTGTTCTGATGTCTCTCTCCACGAATGAAGAGGAGGTGGAGGGGTATATATAGCCTCCACACAAAATCTAACTATTACACACAACTTGCCAAACTCGGTGGGACCAAATTGGTAAACTCGGTTGGACCGATTCAGCAAATCTATTGACCGTTAGGATTTTCGGTGGGACCGACATGCAACTCGGTAGGACCGATATGGTTAGGGTTAGGGCATAGCGTAATCTCGGTGAGACCGATTACACAAACTCGGTGAGACCGATTTTGGTAATAAGCTAACCAGAGAGTTGGTCAGGTAAACTCGGTGGGACCGATTCGCTCATTTTGATGAGACCGAAATGTTACGAAAGGGAAACAGGGAGTTTACATTGCAATCTCGGTGGGACCGATCGCTCACTTCGGTTAGACCGAAACGTTACGAAGGGAAACAGAGAGATTACAATCCCATCTCGGTGAGACTGAGATCCCTATCGGTGAGACCTATTTGCCTAGGGTTTGTGGCAGTGGCTATGACATTTGAACTCGGTGGCGCCGGATAGAAAGAATTGGTATGGCCGAGTTTGACTTTGGGTATAGGTCATATGTGGATGTAAGAAAGTAGTTGAGGGTTTTTGGACCATATCACTAAGCACTTGAAGCAAGACGCTCATTAAGCAACACCACATCCCTTCTTGATAGTATTGGCTTTTCCTATAGACTCAATGTGATCTTGGATCACTAAAATGTAAAATGAAGAGTCTTGAGCTTTTGAGCTTGAGCCAATCCTTTATCCTTAGTATTTTGAGGGATCCACTTTCATCATCCATGCCATGCCATTCATTGAGCTTTCCTGAAATAGTAGTCTTGGAATAGCATTAGCTCAATGAGCTATATGTTGTTATGAATTACCAAAACCACCTAGGGATAGTTGTACTTTCAATCTCGCCCTTTTTGGTAATTGATTACAACATATAGATCAAAGCTTCGACAAATGATAATAAGATTGAAAAACATCGTCACTTTGAGAAGTATGTGATAAGCAAGAGCTCCCCCTAAATTTGTGCATAGTTTAAGATTTTCTTTGGACTGCAAATGCACAAGGAATTAGGCTAATGTGTTACTCTTCCATGTCACATACATCTTGGTGGAGCGCTCAAAATAATAAAGATTGAATACATGCACTCATCACCAAGCAAAGTGAATGATCATATAAGGATAGGTAAGATAATATCATCTAACAAGCATAAGTGTAGCTTATGATCCAACACATGATCATCAATGTCTCACGGATAATAGCATAGTATCTCAAGCAATCAAAAGCAAACAAAGTTGAACCACCAAAGCAAGAGAGAACAAAAAGACAACACTCTCTCTCGAAGCCTATGATCTATACATTTTTCTCCCCCTTTGGCAACAAGTTACCAAAAAGTTCATAGAAAATGCATAGTACTAGATCGACTCTCAGGCTTGATCTTCAGGTGGTGGTGTAGAGATGGCTCCTTAGACGAAGGCTTCAGTTGATGTGGATGGAGCTGGAGGAGTTGGTGCTAGAGCTGGTTGCACTGGAGCTGTAGGAGCTGTAGCTGGTGCAGATGAAGTGGCTCTGGTGTCTGTCACAGGCACTGCAGCTGATCTCTGAGCTCTAGGCACTCTGGCAAATGCATCAGTGGTTGTCTTGCCCTTCCTCTCCTGCATGTCATCCTGTAGCTGCTCCACAACCGACTGAATCTCAGTTACTTTGACATCTAGATCATAGAATTTTTGTTCCATGATTCTGTCCAGGCTCTCCTGGTTTTGAGTTAGGGTGGCCAAACCCTTCTCAATCCTTAGAGTTGATGCTATCAAGTAACCAAGCTGTTCCTGCTTGTTCTTCAAAAAGTACTCAGATGCCTCCTCTTGAGTTGGCATCTTGGCAGCCTTCTCTTTCTTTGCTTTCTGCTTCTTCTCTTGAGCTTGTACTGATGATGGTTCATTCTCATTCATCACAACTTGATTGTCCTCAAATTCTGGATAGATAGGAAAATGTTCCTTGTCCAGCAAGTATGTGCCTGTGCCCATCTTTGAGTTAATCAACTCCTGAATTTCTAGGGCATATCCACAACTTCTCTTTTGGTCTGCTGCTGTCCTCTTGATAGTCTCAATCATGAGGCTCATGACCTTGAACTTCTGTGGCACATCAAACAAGTGTAGCAAGTTTATAGCATGCCCTCTGATCATGTTGTGGTCACCTAACTTGGGCAATAGAGTATGCCTTAGGATCCAGTTGATCGTTGGGAGTCCTGAAAGAAGATAATGAACTGACCCAAAATTATGTGTTTCAACAGCAGCATCTGGGATTTCCTTGTACATATGAGCCATGGTATTGTGATCCATCTTCTTCTTGGCATAAACATCCAAGTCATCTTCCTAATCCTTGGGTGCATTGATCAGATTTGCCCATTCCTCAATGGTTGATTGGTACCTTGTACCTTCAGACATCCAAACTATTATGCCATCTGGATAGAAGTGTGCCGTGGAGTAGAATTGCATAATGAGCTCATCATTCCACTTTGTGAGCTTCTGCCCAACAAAGTCTGCAACTCCACAAGCAATGAAACTGTCTTGCACTCTAGGATAGTGTTCCTCGTTCTCTTTCATGTAGGTCCAGTCGACCCACCTCATATCACACACTATAGGCTTCTTGTCCAACAACATTGTCTCATAGAAATCCTGTTGTTCCTTTGTGTGGAACCTGTAATCAACAGCAGTCCTTCTCCTGATAGCATATGGATCTGACAACCTCCACAGTCTGAGTCCTGCATCCTTTCTTAATTTCATGTTCTCAGCCACAGGATGAGCATCATTGTGGTCTGGAATCTTTGGCTTTAGCTTTATCAAGACTTGTCCTTCATCATCTTCCTTAGCAGCAACCTCAGGCACTGGGGCCTTGTTCTATTCAGCAGCTGGTATACTCCTGGTATTCCTCTTTGCTGCACTCTTGGGCTTGGGGCAGCTTTGGGTGCTTCTTTGGGCTTTGATGTTGCAGCCCCTGACTTTATAGCATCACCCATCAGTTTTTGTGCCTTTGGTGCTGGTGCAACAACCTCTTCTTCCTCTTCTTCTTCTATCATGGAAGGCTTTCCAATCACTCTAGCCATGGTCTTTTTGACCCTTTCATTCCTCTTCTTTCCTTCTGCAGCTGGCTCTTTGGGATCAGGTTTTTCAGGTACTTGTGTTGATCCTCTGACCTTCAGCATCGGTGCCCTCTTGGCAGGGACCTTCCTATTAAGTCCAGGCTTTGTGTTCTTTGTTGAGCCATACTCCTTTCTGAGCACTACCTTCTTGGAAGTAGCCTCATCTTCAGCTGCCACATAGTCCTCATCCTTAGAGTCTGAGGTTCTCTTTCTTCTGGCTCTTGTGGCTGCTTTAGGCAAATTGCTAGGAGTGCTTCTGCTGCCATCATCTGAAGAACTTGAGGGACTAGTGCCCTCATTCATGTGAATCTGCTCTTCTTCCCTGTTCTGACTATCACTTTGGTCTGACATGTTGCAAACACTGACTGCTGACCCTGTGAATAGTTATAGATGAGATAGAGTGGATGAGCATCACAAAATGCAGAGATTTTTGCAAAAGAATGATTCAAAAACTTACTTTTTGTTTTCCACAGAAAGCATTTTGGATCAACCGATTTTCAAACTCGATGATACCGAAGCAGTTTTGGAACCTAAACTAGTGAACTCGGTCAGACCGAGTCACAGTTCGGTGGCACTGAGACTGCTAGGGTTTCACAAAGTCCTAAAATCGGTCACACCGATTAGCAATTCTCTGTCCGACCGAGAGTTACTAGTGCAATGGCGTTAGCTGAATCGGTGGGACCGAGTTTTTCAACTTGGTGGGTCCGAGATGGTTTCGGCAGAAACCTAACCCTAAATTTTCAAATTGCATCTATTCTAAGGATTGTTTTGACTGGATAGGAGTGTTTCAGTCGTGGCAAGAATCATAATGAACACAATGTGCTGAGAATCAGACGAGGATAGCACTGTGATCGAGTTCATACCCTAGTTTGGCGATGAACTTGCTACGGCGGCAACGGCGGAGAAGAATTCCGTTGAAGGCGGCGGAGACCAGCGACAGGAGGTGGCTGGCGACGAACTCGACGATCCAGAGACCTAGTAGGCAGTGTGAGCTATGTGTTGGTGAAGAGGTTTGGAGAAAGTTTTCCAAATTTTGCCCGTATGTATATATAGCCCGACACTGTCGGTGTGACCAAGTGGAACGACTTTGTGGCACCGAGATGCATAACTATTGACAGTTACAGCAACTCGGTGTGACCGAAGAGTTCAAATCGGTTGCACCGAGATTGAAAAGCTAGATCGACTTAGTGATCTCGGTAGGACCGAAATGGAGGAATCGGTCAGACCGAGAATCACAAAGAAGTTTTGGAAGTTTTAAGTCTATGACGAATCGGGGACTCCGAGTGCTCCTCACATAGAGTGGTTCGAATCTGACTTGGTCAAATTTGTGATGTAGCATGAATAGAGTTTGAGACAAGAAAAGCATAGATAGCTAGAGACGTTTCTTAGGCATTCTTGTCCATCCACTTGGCCAAAGAAAAAGAAGCCAATCAATCAAAGCAACAAGTGGATGTCCTTGAATGAGTAAAATATGCATCCAACATGCTCACACAATAAAATGGCAAATGAAATATGTGGCAAAGCATGCACAACCAATTCTAGCATCTATCAAACAATTGGCGATGACTAGGTCATCTATATATGAGTATATTGACTTAGGAGTCAAATGAGAACATTTGATCATAGGTCATACTCATCGTTTAAGCTCAAGTGGGGTTACCACTTTTACATAATGCATTGATGTGTTCACATCATTAGAGTTGCTTTGACTCAATTCTTAGAGTTAAGCTCCCCCTAGATGTGAGATCCCCCCTTAGAGGGATGAACTAACCTTGGGTTTTGTCGATGATGACTTCATGTAGGTGTTGAAGATGTGGATGCTCAATGTTGATGTAGATCATTTGGAGCAATCCTTTGGAGTGAGTTGCACTTTCAATACCTACATGGGTTAGTCCCACAAGGAACAAACAAGAATATCCATAGACATAGAGTGATGCACACACAAGATGATGTCCATGAAATCATTAGGTTACCTTGTCCGTTGCCTTACCAACATGAGGGTTTGTGACTCCTTGAACTAGTGCAAGATGTGGAAGTTGATTGCACTTGTCCTTGCCATAATGATATGAGTGAAGAATGTTGGCGGAGTCACCCTCAAGAACTCTCTAGTTCTTCTTCTTCGGGATCCACATCATCTTGATGGGAATCCTTGGAGTTGTAGTTGTACTTCATGAAGTAGAACTTGACGTAGTCTTGGCAACCCACTTGACCAAGGCCTTAGGTGCTTCTTCAAATGCATCAATCTCCTCTTGAAGCTTGTCCTTGCCTTTGTTCTTGTGGTCTTGTGGTGGAAGATCATCTTGTGCTTGTGTTCCCTTGAAGGAAGTAGGATCATACTTCTCTTGTTGAGGAACAAACTTCTTCTTGGGGTATTGATCTTCTTCCCACTCAACTCCATTGGCATTGAACTTTCGTTCAAAACCAACACCTTGATTCTTTCGGTGCCTTCCTTGCTTGCGTGCAATTTCCTCGAATTGCTTACTCCCGGCAAGGCTCTTGTATACACCTTTTTCTATAATTCCCTTCAATAAGCTATTTTCTTGCTCAAGTGTAACTTGGCTAAGAGAATCATTAGTGGAATCAATAGAACTACTAGAAGCAACAATATTGGATTTGGCATTATTATTGTTACTACTAGAGGAAGGATCTTTCTTGTACTTGTTACTAGACTTGACTTGAGGCATGTAAGTAGATAAGAGTAAACGCTTGGCAATGTAAGAAGAACTTTTCTTACGGAGATCATCATTGATTGCCTTAGGAACTCATGCTCTTGCTCAAGATTGAGCTTTTCAAAGCATAACCTCTCATGAGCACTTAAAAGTTCTCGATGATCTTCGAAGATAGTTTCATGAGCTGACTTTAGAGTGTTTAGTTCTTTAGTTAGAAGATCAATCTTCTCCTTATCATCGTCATTCATTTTATCTTGATTAGCATGACTAATTGATGTTTCATCATAGTATTGATCACTAGAGTTGTCAACAAGTAAATCATCATCACCTAGAAAGTCATCTTCATCACTATTGAAATCAACATACTCGGGGTGTGTTACCTTTGGACCTTTGGCCATGAAGCTTATTCCAATTCCTTCATTTGGTGAATCAAATATGTCATAGGAGTTGGTTGACACAAGTGCTAGACCGGCAACACCTTCATCTTGAGTATATTCGGAGTCGGAGTGATAGCTTCTCTCGGAGTGATTGTCGGAGTGGGAGCCGGATACCCATTCACCAACATGAGCTTGATGTCTTTGTTTTGTGTAGCTCCTTGATGACTTGTCCTTCCTTTCCGAATCCTTGCTTCTCCGTGAGGGTCTTTGTTCATAACGATCATCTCTACTCCTTCTCTCTCTTGGTGGTGATTCTTCTCTTCTACTTCTTCTTTTTGGAGAATCTTCTCTTCTTTTGTAGGGTGCCGCACACTCATTGGAATAGTGTCCGGGTCTCCCACAATTGTAGCAATTGTGCTCTCGACTAGAAGATCTTTTGTCATTGTAGGACCTTGACTTAGAGCTTCTTTCTTTGCTTCTACTCTTGTAGAATTTGTTGAAGTTCTTCACCATTAAGCTCAATTCTTCATTGAAGGTTTGTTTCCTACTTGATGATGTGGGGGCTTCACATGAGGCTTTGTAAGCACCACTTGACTTTTTGTGAAGTTCCTCCTTATCCTGAGTGACATCTCATGAGAAACAATTCTTCCAATGACTTCCGTTGGCTTGAGATCTTTGTAATTTGGCATCATTTGAATCAATGTACACACGGTATCATACTTTCCATCCAATGCTCTTAGGATCTTCTTGATGATGAATCTGTGGGTCATCTCTTCACTCCCTAAGCCGGCAATCTCATTTGTGATAAGAGCAAGCCTAGAGTACATTTCAGCGACACCTTCACCATCCTTCATTTTGAACTTGTCAAGCTGACTTTGGAGCACATCCAACTTGGATTCCTTGACGGAGACGGTACCTTCATGCATATCAATCAAAGTATCCCAAATTTCCTTTGCATTCTCAAGACAGCTGATTTTGTTGAATTCCTCGGGGCACAAGCCATTGAAGAGGATATCACAAGCTTGAGCGTTGTATTGCAACATCTTCAATTCTTCCGCGCTAGCTTCATGGTTCGGCTCTCTCCCATCAAAGAATTCACCTTGCAAGCCAATACACATAATAGCCCAAACGGTGGGGTTATGTCCGAGAATATGCATTTTCATCTTATGCTTCCAAGTAGCAAAATTAGTACCATCAAAGTAAGGACCTCTACGGTGATAATTTCCCTCGCTAGACGCCATACTCTCCTAGGTTGTGAAACCAAGGTTATGACCACCAAAAGCTATGGAAATCAAAGCAAATGGAGAGCAAGGCTCTGATACCACTGGTAGGACCTTGAAGTATGTCTAGAGGGGGGTGATTAAACTACTTGACCAATTAAAAACTTAACCTTTTCCCAATTTTAGACTTTGGCAAATTTTAACTATCTTTGGACAAGTCAAGCAATCTTCACACAATTCAAGCAAGCATGCAAAGAGTATATGAGCAGCGGAAATTAAAGCATGCAACTTGCAAGAATGTAAAGGGAAGGGTTTGGAGGATTCAAACACAATTGGAGACACAGATGTTTTTGTCGTGGTTCCGATAGGTGCTGCTATCGTACATCCACGTTGATGGAGACTTCAACCCATGAAGGTTAACGGTTGCGCAAGTCCACGGAGGGCTCCACCCACGAATGGTCCACGAAGAAGCAACCTTGTCTATCCCACCATGGCCGTCGCCCACGAAGGACTTGCCTCATTAGCGGTAGATCTTCACGAAGTAGGCGATCTCCTTGCCCTTACAAACTCTTTGGTTCAACTCCACAATCTTATCCGAGGCTCCCAAGTGACACCTAGCCAATCTAGGAGACACCACTCTCCAAGAAGTAACAAATGGTGCGTTGATGATGAACTCCTTGCTCTTGTGCTTCAAATGATAGTCTCCCCAACACTCAACTCTCTCTCATCGGATTTGGATCTAGTGGAAAGAATATTTGAGTGGAAAGCAACTTGGGGAAGGCTAGAGATCAAGATTCATATGGTAGGAATGGAATATCTTGGCCTTAATACATGAGTAGGTGGTTCTCTCTCAGAAATGGTAAGTTGGAAGTGTAGGTTTGTTTTGATCACTCTCTCCAGGAATGAAGATGAGGTGGAGGGGTATATATAGCCTCCACACAAAATCTAAAGGTGGGATCGATCGCTCACTTCGGTTAGACCGAAACGTTACAAAGGGAAACAGAGAGATTACAATCCCATCTCGGTGAGACTGAGATCCCTATCGGTGAGACCAATTTGCCTAGGGTTTGTGGCAGTGGCTATGACATTTGAACTCGGTGGCGCCGGATAAAAAGAATCGGTATGGCCGAATTTGACTTTGGGTATAGGTCATATGTGGATGTAAGAAAGTAGTTGAGGGTTTTTGGAGCATATCACTAAGAACTTGAAGCAAGAGGCTCATTAAGCAACACCTCATCCCTTCTTGATAGTATTGGCTTTTCCTATAGACTCAATGTGATCTTGGATCACTAAAATGTAAAATGAAGAGTCTTGAGCTTTTGAGTTTGAGCCAATCCTTTGTCCTTAGTATTTTGAGGGATCCACTTTCATCATCCATGCCATGCCATTCATTGAGCTTTCCTGAAATAATAGTCTTGGAATAGCATTAGCTTAATGAGCTATATGTTGTTATGAATTACCAAAACCACCTAGGGATAGTTTTACTTTCACTTGGCAACCTCAGCGACAACATGAAGCGCCGGCACCTCCAGAGTCAGTGGGGCCACGGGGGCTGGCACCCCGCCGGGGCGCTCCTCCTCGCCTCGCGAGGATGACTGGGCAGGGGAGGTGCGAGCTCCACTGCCTCCCCTTCCCACAAACGAAGGCGCGGCAACAACGGATGAGTCTGCCACAAGCGGAGCCACTGTGTCCCCCTCCAGCTTCTTTGTCGCAGGCGGCAACCTAACCAGATGATGGAGGACATCAAGCCCTGACAGCAAAAGAAGCGCAAAGCAGAGTTCGAGTACTTACTGGTCAATCGCGGTGTGTTCTGGCGGTCTCCTGCCGAGCTTAAAGCCCGTGAGCCTCTTGGTCCGGGGTGCAGCCTCGAGAGGTCTAGAGGCAGAAGAGGGCGCACCAGAGGGGCTGGAGCTAGCTTCGAGCAGTGCCTGGGCCGGGGTAGCCCCTCGGGAGATCAGACCCGACCTATCCTTCTCCGGGATCACGGGCAGGTCCTCTCCCCCTCGCCTGGTGTCGGCCTCGTCGTCATCCGGCAGGGTGCAGAGGATGTTGGCCCTACACCAAGGGGAAGTTTCCCCCGTCCCCTTAGCGGTCGCCTTCGAGTCGCGCTCCTCTTCTTCGACATCTTCCTCCCCTCCTCCCCTGGAATCATCAGAAGACAATTCCACCAGCGCCGCCGCCTCCTGGGCCTCAGGAGGCACCTCCGGCACCAGACCTGTCGGCATTCTGGGAACGGGGGTCCCCAGACTTGCCTGCCTGCGGCCTGCGGCGTGGCTCGAGGGAGGCCCAGCGGAGCCCATCTTCATCAACACAAGCTCAAGACCCTCGCGAGGGGCCAAGCCTCGTGGGGCGGACGACAAGGAGCTTCCTCAGGCACGGCCTCATCAGGTGGGCTCGTGAGGAGGCGGAGAGTTCAAGGTAGGGTACCTCGCGAGGTGCCCGTAACGCAAGCCATGACGACCAAGGGCGCCAGTCGGGCGCTAGCCCGTGCAGTGTCCTCCTTTCCTCTTTGGTGCAAAGGGAACAAGCGTAGGCGAGAGCATCAAGCAAAGGCATCTGTTTCGGTGCAACAAGACCAAGACCGGCCCAACGGCAGGGAAGAAGTCATTGTGGAGCCCAAGCAGGCATCACCACCAGAGCCTTTGACAGCCGAGGACCAACTTTTAGTCAGGATAAGTGTACCCACTATTCCCCTTCAAAATGGCCAATTGTTGGCGCCCTTCCCGCTCAATATTTGGGAAGAGGCCCAGGGCCTTTGCCTATAAATAGGACTAGCCACCCCCAGGGTAGAGGCATCGAGAATCCAAGAGCCAGAACCAAGTAGCACCAGCGAAGAACAGACCCTCGCGAGGCTATTCTTCCTTGTATTGTTCATCATCAGCCCAAGAGGCAATCCACCACACCACACACTGGAGTAGGGTATTACACCACAATGGTGGCCTGAACCAGTATAAATCTTATGTCTCTTGTGTTGTTCTGTTCGGTAGTTTAGATCCTAGCGATTCGGCGAGGAATAGGCAGGCAGAGGGTTAAATCTCCGCGCGCACCCCAGTGTTCGAACATCAAGGGTCTGCCGAAACCCGAAATACTACATTTGGTGCACTAGGTAGGCATGCGCCGGAATTTGCCTTCCGTCGTCTCGTTCTTCTCCGACCATCGCATCCATGTCCGACGCTCGTCGGGCTCGTACCGAGCGCCGAGCCTCCCCCGCTTCCCCCGTCGCCCAGACGACTCACGTAAGCGGGCGCCCTCGTTGTTCCCCGTCACCTTCCATCAACGCCGCCATCGGCCTGGCGGGGAACGGGCAGCAAGCATCATCCCAGCATTTCCCCGTGGCCTCTTGGGAAGAGCCACGCGGCCTCTTCCTCACCCACCCCGTCGCGCCGGCTCCCTCGGTCGTCGCGGCCCTCTTGGGCGTCTCGCAGGCGCCGCCCTCCAGCCATCACGTCAAGCCGTTCGTCCGCCGGGTCGGCACCGCCTCCACGCGGCAGGGGGCTCCCCAGGGCGTGTCGGAGCCATCGGCTAAGCTGACCTTCAGCTCCGAGGACAACCCCACCAACTCGTCTTGCTTGGGCACGCTCCCCATGCTCTGCACGCCCACCATATGCCAGGTGGCCGTCACCAGGACCCTCGTCGATGTTGGCGTGGGCCTTAGCATGCTCTCGATTGAGGCCTTCAACCTCCTCTGCATACCCCGGGAGCGGCTGCAACCCATCCGGCCTTTCTCGGGCGTCGGAGGCGGGTCGTCCAGCTCCTTGGGGCAGATCCGACTCCCGGTAACCTTTGGCACCTACGACAATTTCCGCACGGAGCTGGTCGATTTCGACATCGCCCCCATCGGCCTCCTCTACAATGCCATCCTCGGCTATCCAGCATTGGCCAAGTTCATGGCCGCGACTCACCCGGCGTACAACCTCATGAAGATGCCCGGGAGCAACGGCGTCCTCACCGTGCCCGGGGACACCGGAGGTGCACTGTGAGTACTCAAGCTCGCCCTCAAGACGGCGGCGGCGGCGGGGCCCGCCGACGCAGAAACCCCCAGGCCCAAGGGGGCTGCGCCGACCAAGAAGAAGCAGTTATTCACCCAAGACAAGACAGAGACCAAGCAGGTGCCTGTCGATGAGGACGGGTCCACTAACGCCACCTTCACTAGAGGCGCCAACCTCGAGCCCGAGCAGGAGGAAGCCCTGGTCAAGTTCCTGCGTGCAAACAAGAAGGTCTTCGCCTGGGAGCCCGATCACTTGGCAGGGATCCCATGGGGCGTAATCGAGCACCACCTCAACGTGTGTCCCAACGTGCGCCCCGTGAAGCAGAAGGTGAGGAGGCAGTCCACTGAAAAGCAAGCCTTCATCATCCAGGAGACCCGCAAGCTAGAAGCCACGGGGGTTATTCGCGAGGTCCGATACCCAGATTGGTTGGCCAACCCCGTGGTTGTGCCAAAGAAGGGAGGGAAGGAATGCATGTGTGTCGACTTCACCAACCTCAACAAAGCATGCCCTCAAGATCCGTTCCCGCTCCCTCGCATCGATCAGATCGTCGATTCCACCGCTGAGTGTGACCTGTTATGCTTCTTGGATGCCTTCTCCGGGTATCACCAGATCAAGATGGCAGTGGAAGATGTGGAGAAGACGGCCTTCCTGACCCCGTGTGGGGTGTACTGCTATACATGCCTGCCATTCGGACTGCACAATGCGGGGGCAACCTTTCAGCGGCTCATGCACATCACCTTGGGCCCGCAGCTCGGGAAGAATGTGGAGGCTTACATCGACGACATCGTAGTGAAGTCTCGCGAGGCCAAGACCCTGATACAAGACCTGGAGGAGACCTTCGCGAGCCTCAACGCAGTGAGGCTGCGGCTCAACCCGGAGAAGTGTGTGTTTGGAGTCCCCTCGGGCAAGTTCTTGGGCTTCCTCGTGTCCCACCGAGGCATTGAGGCCAACCCAGAAAAAGTCAAGGCAGTCGAAGACATGAGCCCACCAAAGACCCTCAAAGAAATGCAGAAGCTCACGGGGCACATGACTATGCTGGGGCGCTTCATCTCTAGGTTAGGAGAGCGAGCGTTGCCTTTCTTTCAGCTGATGAAGAAGAAAGGGCCCTTTGAATGGACTGAAGAGGCTGACAAAGCATTCCAAGATCTCAAGAGATACTTGACCAGCCATCCGGTGATGGTGGCCCCATGCCCTCAGGAGCCCCTAGTACTCTATCTCGCCACCACTCCTTACTCTGCCAGCGCGGCTCTGGTGGCAGTGAGGGAGGAGCATCGGACCAAAGCCACGACTGCTGCACGTGTCAAGGCAAAGCAGGACCAAAAAGGATTCGCGGAGGTCGCAACCACGACTAAGGAGGATCAGCCGCCGCAGGGAAGCGCGCCGGAAGCGGAGGAAGCTCTTCCTCCAGGCGACCAACCTCTGGAGGTCCTGTTGCCTCAGCAGGCGCCACAGCCTCCGGAGGGCACCACCAGCGCCGACGCTCCAAGCCTCGTCGAGCACCCGGTGTACTTCGTCAGCACGGTGTTGCGGGATGCGAGGGCATAGTACCCCATGCCACAGAAGCTCCTCCTCGCGCTGCTGGTGGCCTCGTGCAAGCTGCGACACTACTTCCAGGGTCACCCGATCAAGGTTGTCTCGGCATACCCCTTGGAAAGGGTGCTTAGGAGCCCTAACTCGGCTGGAAGGGTCGCTGAGTGGAACATTGAACTGCAAGCATTTAAGCTCGAATTCAGTATGACCAGGGTCATCAAGGGTGCCGCGCTAGCAGATTTCATGGCTGAATGGACGGAGGCACCGGACCTCAAGGCCGACGAGGACCGATCACTCTCCCTAGGAAGCGAGGCGCCAGAAGGCTGGGTCATGTACTTCGACGGGGCGTTCTCCAGGCATGGCGCTGGGGCTGGGGCGGTGCTCATATCTCCCACTCAGGACAAGCTGTACTACGCCGTGCAGCTCTACTTCCAGTAGGGCAAAAAGGTCTCCAACAATATAGTGGAGTACGAGGGACTGATAGCGGGCCTGAAGGCCGCCGCAGCCCTGGGAGTGAAGCGTCTTACTATCAAGGGCGATTCGCAGCCCCTTGTCAATTTCTCCAACAAGGTGTACGAGCCAAGAGATGAGCACATGGAGGCCTACCTTGCGGAGGTCCGCAGGATGGAGAAGCAGTTCTGGGGGTTGGAGTTACAACATGTGCCCCGCGGCACTAATCAAGGGGCCGATGACATCGCCAAACGAGCCTCCAGGTGGTTGCCCTAGGAGCCGGGCGTCTTCGAGGAACGGCTCTTCAAGCCCTCAGGAGCACGCCTGCTCCTGGCGATGGAGCCTCAGGAGGGGTGCTGGATCACAGAGCTCCGGAGCAACTTGACGCAAGGGACCTTGCCGGAGAAGGAGGAGGAAGCAGAGCGTGTGGCGCGGTAAGCCACAGCGTACTGCATCAGGGATGGAGAGCTCTACCGGAAACGACTGAATGATGTGTCCCTGCATTGCATCACCAGGGAGCAAGGGAAAGAACTGCTGGCAGATATACACGGTGGAGACTGTGGGCATCATTCGTCGTCACGGGCCCTCATCGGCAAGGCGTTCCGCAGCGGTTTCTATTGGCCAACTACGCTCAATGACGCTGTCGAACTTGTGAAGGCTTGCGAGGCCTGCCAACTCCATGCCAAGCAGATCCATCAGCCGGCAGGAGGTCTGCAAACCATACCCCTCAGGTGGCCATTTGCAGTCTGGGGGCTGGATATCCTGGGCCCTTTTCCTCGGGCGCCTGGGGGCTATCGCTACCTCTACATCGCCATGGACAAGTTCACCAAGTGGGCTGAAGTTGAGGCCGTTCGCACCATCCCTGCTGGTTCTGCGGTCAAGTTCATCAAGGGCATCATGAGCCGGTTCGGGGTGCCGAACTGCATCATCACTGACAATGGTTCGCAGTTCACCAGTAACCTTTTCAAAACGTACTGTGATAACCTTGGAACGCAGATATGCTACGCTTCGGTGGCGCACCCCCGAAGCAACGGCCAGGCCAAGCGGGCCAACGCAGAAGTCCCGAGGGGCCTCAAGACCAGGATGTTCAAGAAGAAACTGGAGGCCTGCGGCAGGGGTTGGTATGACGAGCTTCAGTCCGTGCTGTGGTATATCCGCACAACCGCGACCAAGACGACTAGGGAGACCCCCTTCTTCTTGGTCTACGGGGCCAAAGCGGTCCTCCCTCACGAGGTCAGGCGTCGGTCCATGCGGGTCCTGGTGTTCGATGAGACGCTGCAGGACGCTATGCGGGGGACGGACCTCGTGCTGGGGGTGGAGCGTCGTCGAGAAGCTGCGCTGCGAGCGGCAAGATACCAGCAGGCACTCCAACGATACCACTGCCGCAACATCCACCCCAGAACTCTCGAGGTAGGGGACCTCGTGCTCCGGCGGGTCCTCTCCAGGGAGGGACTGCATAAGCTCTCTCCTATGTGGGAGGGCCCATTCAAGGTTGTTCATGTTTCTAGGCTCGGCTCCGTGCACTTGGAGACTCAGGAGGGAGTACCTATACAGAACGCGTGGAACATCCAGCACCTCTGGAGGTTTTAGCCCTAAAAAGGCCCAGAGCCTGTGAAGAAGGCAAATGCTTGTGAAGCTCATCTTTTTGGAAAAGGCCCAGAGCCTGTGAAGAAGGCAAATGCCTGTGAAGCTCATATTTTTGGAAAAGGCCCAGAGCCTGTGAAGAAGGCAAATGCCTGTGAAGCTCATCTTTTTGGAAAAGCCCCAGAGCCTGTGAAGAAGGCAAATGCCTGTGAAGCTCATCTTTTTGGAAAAGGCCCAGAGTCTGTGAAGAGGGCTAATGCCCGTGAAGCTTGCTTCCCCGAAGAAAGGCCCGGCGCCTATGAAGAAGGCCAATGCCTGTGAAGCTCGCCACCCGTGACACTCTCACGTAATAATGAGTTGGGGCAGTACACGCCCCAGAGTCTCAGGGGTGCCGGCCTTAGGCCCTGGGGCTCCCTCCCACGCCCAGTGGCAGCACTTAGCTCCGCGCTGGTGAGAAGATGTCAAAGACTAGACTAGGTGCCGGACGCGGATTTTTCATTTGCTTTCTGCAGTTGGCTAGTTCATTCTCATTTGGAGTTTTATCGAAACTATCGCCGCCTTTTGACCTATGGTTCTTCGACTTTTTCGCTCTCCGGCCTCGATTTCTCTTGCACGGGGGCTCCTGAGGTGGAGGCCCCGGGGGCCCTCGTGAGTGTTCCTGCCCCTATCGCTCATGTTTTCACGGCCCAGGTCCACTACCGGAGCACCCCTCCAGACCATGCCTCACGGGCACCACGACACGAATACAGGGCCTGGGTCGGTCGCCCCCACGGCTGAGACTAGAGATTACTTGCAAATGGGCTTGCAACAGAAAGGAACAATACCGGAATAATAGAAACAGTACGATGATTGACGATGTTAACCCAAACATGCCCCCACGGGGCCACACATTGCTGTCTTTTTGCGCAGGAGAAAAGAAAGGAAAGAACAAAAGCATGCGAAGCTCGTCCCGCGTCGGCCCTCATGGAAGGCTCGAGCCGCCTCCGGAGCTCAGGTGGACTTCCTCTCATGCTTCACCGGGGCGCGACGGCGGGCATACCCGCTGCCGCCCTCCAGGCAGGCGCGATGGTGTGGAGGCTGACTGCGGCCGCTGCTAGAAGGGTCGCTACCCGAAGAAGAGCTGGTGAAGCTTGAGGAGTCACGGGCGCCACCAATAGCCCGCGCGCTGTCCTCTCCGTCCTCGCCGGGGCTGAGTCCCCGGCTGCGGTCGTCATCTTCAGGGTAGCACCCTGCACGGCCACCATCTTCCCCAAACACCCTCATGTAGAGGGTGGCCTCACCGTCGAACTTGAAGTGTATAGAGCACCAGCGGCGGAGACCACGCGCGCGAGCAAACGTCTGTCAGCCGTGGGTCACGGCCAGGCTCCCGGCAGCAGAGACCTCCAGCGAAGCCCACGAGGCCCGGCTGCAGCAGCCATCTGCCTGGAGCCAGAGGCCACCCAAGGCGCCAACTGGGAGCTCACCTAGGAGGAAGCGAGGGAGCTGAAGCCGGGCGCCAGTTGGCTCCACCGCCCACACAATGAACTCCGATAGCACCTCCGCAGTATGGAGGCGCGGCCTCGGGGGTCGCACGGCCGGAACACGCCCGCCGACCATGGCCAGCCGCTCATCGCCGTGCAGAGAGCCACCTCCGCGACCGCGGGGGGCCACCATGGAGGCCACAGGATGTTTGCGAGGGCGACCTCGACCACGCTTGGGCGGGGGAGAGGTAGACTCGACCTGGCGAGCCTTTCCTTTCTCTGCAGCCGAGAAGTTCCTTGGCGGAGCCATGAAGAAGAAGGAGAAGCAAGAGGGGATAGGCTGGAAGGATGCGTGTCGTTCCGTACATATAGCCGGCGAAGGCCAACCATCGACCTCCACGATCGCAGGTAATCATGACCCGCTTTGCATGCAGGGACTTGTTGAATCCGTGCGGTTACCAAGGCATCATGGGGAAGCGGAGGCGCCCACGTGCAATCAACCGCCACGCAGCGCCCAAGGCCATAGGCTGTTAGGGCCCGCGACGCTTCGCACTTGCCCTTTCACCTCTCTACTCGGCCAAGTCCGGGCGCGCTGTGGGCCCGGGGGCTACTGTCGGTGTTCTGGGAACGGGGGTCCCCAGACTTGCCTGTCTGCGGCTTGCGGCGTGGCTCGAGGGAGGCCCAGCATAGCCCATCTTCATCAACACAAGCTCAAGACCCTCGCGAGGGGCCAAGCCTCGCGGGGCGGATGACAAGGAGCTTCCTCAGGCACGGCCTCATCAGGTGGGCTCGCGAGGAGGCGGAGAGTTCAAGGCGGGGTACCTCGCGAGATGCCCATGATGCAATCCATGACGACCAAGGGCGCCAATCGGGCGCCAGCCCGCGCAGTGTCCTCCTTTCCTCTTTGGTGCAAAGGGAGCAAGCGCAGGCGAGAGCATCAAGCAAAGGCATCCGTTTTGGTGCAACAAGACCAAGACCAGCCCAACGGCAGGGAAGAAGTCATTGTGGAGCCCAAGCAGGCGTCACCACCAGAGCCTTTGACACGCGAGGACCAACTTTTAGTTAGGATAAGTGTACCCGCTATTCCCCTTCAAAGTGGCCAATAGTTGGCGCCCTTCCCGCTCAATATTTGGGAAGAGGCCCAGGGCCTTTGCCTATAAATAGGACTAGCCACCCCCAGGGTAGAGGCATTGAGAATCCAAGAGCCAGAACCAAGTAGCACCAGCGAAGAACAGACCCTCGCGAGGCTGTTCTTCCTTGTATTGTTCATCATCAGCCCAAGAGGCAATCCACCACACCACACACTGGAGTAGGGTATTACACCACAATGGTGACCTGAACCAGTATAAATCTTGTGTCTCTTGTGTTGTTCTGTTCGGTAGTTTAGATCCTAGCGACTCAGCGAGGAACATGCAGGCAGAGGGTTAAATCTCCGCACGCACCCCAGTGTTCGAACCTCAAGGGTCTGCCGGAACCCGAAATCCGACAAGTCCGCTCCCATCAAAGGTGGGCATCGCGTCCACCATCTGTTGCCAGTTGTCGCGGAGGAACAAGGGGACAGGAGCGCCCTCTAGGCCTTCCATGTCCTCTCCAACCAGGAAGCGGAGAGCTGCGGCCAGATCCTCATCAGCCAGGGCCTTCGAGTTTAGGCGGAGATCGTTGTCCGCACCTCCAAGCCTCCACAACGGGCGCGAGTGCGCCTGGAGTGGAGCCACCCACTGCGCCAGGAACTCCCTTAGGAGCGTGGCCCCGGTCAGCTTCACCTCCTTCATGTTGCCCGGCCTCAGGTCGACATTCATCTTCTCCAGCACCAACTTCGCCCGTCGGTCGGCAAGCTTCGCACGAGACCACGCCTCATCGGCCTAGGGCTGCTCCTTGGGCAACACCAACCGATAGTGGATGCATCCGGCATCCATCATGACCCACTTGCTCCGGAAGCCATCGACCCTCTTCCCGGTCTTCGAGATCGCGTTGGCCTTGGAGTACACGACAAAGCCAGCGCACGCCAAAGTATGGCTGCCGGTGATTCGGAGGGAGAAGAAGTGGCGCAGCAAGGCCACGGAAGGCATCACCCCAACATGCGCCTCGCAGTAGTAGGCGAAAATCCACAGAAGGAGAACGGAGTTGGGATGGAGATGAAGGGCCTCTAACCTGTAATGGCGGAGGACGGTGTAGAAGAACTCGGAGAAGGAAGGCACCAAGCCGGCGATGATGATGCTCATGAAGAAGGGGTGAAAGGTGCTCCCCTTGGCCTCCGGCTGGGAGGAGCCGGCTCGGAGTACAGTCTCCCCCATCTCGTTGCCTTGCGCCACCGTCATCAGGCATGTAGAGGCGAGACTCTTCTCCGTCATGTTGGGGGGATACAGAGCCGACGAGTACTAAGCCGGTGGAGCCTGGGCCACGGCCTTGCGGGGCGCCATTGCTCGCTGGAAGGGAAGGAATGAGGCGGATCCAGAGATTTCGGAAGCAAGAGTGCAAGAGCAAGGAAGGGGATCTGGAGCAAGGCGAATGAGAGCAATGAAGGTAAGCCTAACCCAGGCCAGTCTTTTGTCAGTCGGGCAGTTGCCGAGGTAGCATGGGGAAGCGGAGACGCCCACGTCCAATCAACCGCCACGCGGCGACCAAGGCCGCAGGATGTTGGGACCCTTTGGCTTCGCTGCTAAGCCAAGTCCGAGCGCGCCTTGGGCCCGAGGGCTACTATCGGTGTTCTGCGAATGAGGGTCCCCAGACTTGCTTGCCTGCGGCGTGGCTTGAGAAGTAGCCCAATACGACCCGTCTTCATCAACCCAAGTTGAAGACCCTTGCGAGGGGCCAAGCCTCATGGGGCGGACGATGCAAGGCTTCCTCAGGGGCGGCCTCATCAGGCAGGCTCGCGAGGAGGCGGAGAGATCAAGGCAAGGAGTACCTACCGAGGTGGTCGTGATGCAAGCCATGATGACCAAGACCAGGTGGGCGCCAGCCTATGCAGTGTCCTCGTTTCCTCTTTCATGCAAAGGGGGCAAGCGCAAGCGCGGAGTACCGAGGCATCAAGCAAAGGTTTCCATATCGGTGCAATGAGACCAAGATCAGCAGGAGGGAGATCACCGTGGAGCCCAAGACGGCGTCATCGCCTGTGCCTTTGGCAGTCGAAGACCAACTTTAGTCAGGATATCTTGTACTAGCTGTCCCCCTTTAAAATGGCCGTTGTTGGCTCCCTTCCCGCTCAAGGGAAGAGGACCAGGGTCTCTATAAATAGAGATAGCCACCATAGTAGAAGGCATCTGGAACTCACCTAGAGCCAACAGAGACGGAGCAATACCTCTCCGAGCACACCACCACAAGGACACCCCTCGCGAGGTTGTTCTTCCTCTGTACTGTTCATCATCAGCCCCAGAGGCAATCGACCACACCACACACTGGATTAGGGTATTACACCACAAAGGTGGCCCGAACCAGTATAAACCTTGTGTACCTTGTGTTGTTCATCGTGTAGCTTAGATTCACGACGAGGTTTTGGGGCGTGGATCAAAAGGGAGAAGATCTTTGTGCGCACCCCAGAGTTTGAACCTTAAGGGTTTTGCCGGAACCCGATATCCAACAGCAGCCTCTTTGTGGGAGAATTTCACCACCACTTACCCTATTGCTACAGTTACATGGGATCAGTTTCAGTAGGCCTTCGGCGCCGCACATGTTTCAGCTGGAGCCATGAGTTTGAAGAAGCGTGAGTTCTGCAACTTATGCCAAGGGAGTCGTATAGTGGGGCAGTATGTGGATGAGTTCAGCAAGCTAGCACGCTATGCCCCAGATGAGGTGGCCACAGATGCCGTGAAGCAGGAGAAGTTTCTTGAGGGACTCAATGATGAAATGAGTATGCAGTTGATGGTGGCAACCTTCAACAACTACCAGGATCTGTTAGATAGGGCCATCATGATTGAAGGCAAGCAGCAGCAGATAGATAACCGTAAGAGGAAGTATGGAAAGGGGAAGTATAATTCTAGAGCTCAGCAGAAGCCTCACTATTCCCCGTACTCGGGAGGACACACTCATCACAACCATGGAGGTCATAACCATGGAGGACATTCACACAATCGAGGGAATTCACACAACCATAGTGGCCCTAAGAATGGTATTGGGAATGGAGGAAGCAATAGTCGGAGCCGTTCCAACCCTGCGACACCCGCCAAGAAGGATCTGAGTCACATTACTTGTTTCAAGTGCGGGATAATCGTACACTACGCCATAGAATGTTCTGAAGCAAAGAATGGAAGTGGCAATGGAAGGTTTGGAAAGAAGGCCAACCCTTTCACCAGAGGCCAGGTGAACCACGTATTTGTGGAGGTGATTGAGGAGCAGCTCGACACAGTTGTCGGTAAGTTTTAGATTAATGCATTTACAACACTTGTTATTTTTGACACCGGTGTTCACATTTATTCACCTGAGTAACCCAGGAGCATAGTATATGGCTAGTCGGGGATGTTATCAGTTGCCAATAACCATAGGTAGACACGTGTTCCCCGCCGACCTTATTGTCCTAGAGTCACAAGGATTGGACGTGATCCTAGGCATGGATTGGCTATCCAAGTTTGAGGGAAACATTGAATGCGCAAGTAAATCATTTCTTCTCACCACCCTAGAGGGAAAATGAATCAAGTATGTGTCTAGGCATCCGCCGAGGAGAACTCAGGTGAATTCCCTATTGGGAGTTGTTCAAGAGGAAGTTATAGTTGTAAAGGATTATCCGGATGTATTTCCAGAGGAATTACCAGGCATGCCACCAGACCAAGACATAGAGATTCTGATCGAGTTACTGCCAGGCACCGAACCAATATCAAAGAGACCATATTGGATGCCCGCAAATGATCTAGAGGAAATTAAGAAGCAGATTAAGGAGATATTGGAGAAAAGGTTATATTCGACCAATATCATCACCTTGGGGAGCTCAAGTGCTTATAGTTGAGAAGAAGGATGGATCTTTGAGGATGGTTGTTGATTATCGTGTGTTGAATGGAGTGATGATCAAGAACAAATGCCCTCTGCCGACGATCAATGGTTTGTTTGACCAGCTGCAGGGAGCTAAGGTTTTCTCCAAGATCGATCTTCGATCAGGTTATCACCAGCTGAAGATTTGAGAGCAGGATATACCTAAGATAGCTTTTACCACAAGGTATGGGCTATATGAGTATACATTTATGTCATTTGGTTTGACTAATGCCCCTGCCTATTTTAGGAGTATGACGAACAAAGTGTTCATGGAGTTCTTGGACAAGTTTGTTGTGCTTTTCATTGATGATATATTGGTCCACTCGTAGAATGAAGAAGAACACAAGGAACATTTGCGCTTGGTTCTCGAGAAGCTCAGGGAACATCAGTTGTATGCCAAGTTCAGCAAATGTGAGTTTTAGTTGAAGGAAGTTGGATTTCTCGGACATGTTATATCAGGAGAAGGAATAGCAGTAGACCCTACCAAGGTTGCATCTATCACTGAGTGGTTGATACCCACTTCAGTTGGAGAGATCCAAAGTTTTCTTGGACTCGCAGGTTATTATCGGAGATTGATTGAGAATTTTTCCAAGATCGCGAAGACCATGACGGAGTTATTGAAGAAAGACACCAAGTTTAAATGGACCGAGGATTGTGAGGCCAGTTTTAAAGAGTTGAAGAAATATTTGGTTATAGCCCCAGTGTTGATTCTTCTGAACATACACAAGGATTTCCAAGTTTATTGCGACGCTTCTCGTCAAGGACTTGGAGGTGTTCTTATGCAGGAAGGAATAATTGTTTCATATGCCTCACATCAGCTTCGAGCTCATGAGTTGAATTATGCCACACATGATTTGGAGTTAGCAGCCATAGTGCATGCGCTCAAGACATGGAGACATTTTCTCATCGGTAACCGTTGTGATGTTTACATGGATCATAAGAGTTTGAAGTACATCTTCATGTGGAAGGAGTTGAACCTCAGGCAAAGGAGATGTTTGGAGCTCATAAAGGATTATGACATGAGATTGCATTATCATCCAGGAAAGGCCATTGTCGTAGCAGATGCGTTAAGCCGCAAGAGTTTTGTTAACATGCTCATAACCGGAGGATTACCACAGGAGTTAGCCGACGTCCTTCGAGAACTTTTCTTGGATATAGTTCCGAGAGGTTATGTTCCGGCCCTGGAAATTAAGTCCACTTTGTTGGGAAAGATTCAAGAAGCCCAGAAGACGGACAAGGAGATTGCAGAGATAAAGGAAAGGATGAGTGAAGGAAAGGCTAAAGGTTTTCGTAAGGATGAGCATGAAACTTTATGGTTTGAGTATCGTATCTATGTGCCTAATGACCCTGAGATCAGGAAGTTAATTCTTCAGGAGGCTCATGATTCGCCATATTCGATTCACCCAGGCAACACCTAGATGTATCTGGATTTGAAGGAGAGTTTTTGGTGGACAGGAATGAAGAAGGATATTGCAGAGTACGTAGCAGTATGCGAAGTATGTCAGAGAGTTAAGGAAGAGCATCAAAAACCAGTAGGGTTACTTCGGCCTTTGCTGATACCTGAATGGAAGTGGGATAAACTTGGCATGGATTTCATCACCGGATTACCTAGGACCCGTTCAGGCTATGACTCTATCTGGGTTGTAGTTGACCGCTTGACCAAGGTAGCCCATTTCATCCATGTGAAGACAACTTATACAAGTGCTAAGTTGGCAAAGATATACATGACCAGGATCGTATGTCTGCACGGAGTTCGGAAGACCATCATATCAGATAGAGGAATGCAGTTTACTTCAAAGTTTTGGAATCAGTTGCACGAAACTTTGGGTACCAGGCTAGAGCTCAGTACAGCCTTTCATCCACAGACAGATGGATAGACCGAGAAAGTCAATTAGATTCTGGAAGACATGTTGAGAGCTTGTGCGCTAGATTATGGATCTAGTTGGGATGATAATTTGCCCTATGTAGAGTTCTCCTACAACAACAGTTATCAAGCCAGTTTGAAGATGGCACCTTTCAAAGCTTTGTACAAAATGAGGTGCAGGACGCCATTGTCGTGGGATGAAGTTGGAGATAGACAACTGTTCGTACCAGACTAAACCAAAGATTCTGAGGAGAAGGTTAGGTTGATTCGTGATAGACTCAAGATAGCTCAATCCAGGCAGAAGAGTTATGTCGATACTAAATGCAAGGAGGTATCCTATGGAGTCGGGGACAGAGCATATCTTCGTGTATCCCCACTTCGAGGAGTTAAGTGATTTGGAGTCTAAGGAAAATTAGCACCACGATTTGTGGGACCCTATAGAGTTTCAGAACATATGGGAGAAGTTGCCTACAAGTTGGAATTACCCGAAGGTTTGTCAAGGGTTCATGATGTGCTCCACATTTCCCAGTTGAAGAAGTGCCATGCAGAGATGGTTGACATTCCTCTGAGAGATACTGTGCCACTGGAAGCAATTCAGTTGGATAGTGATCGGACCTATGAAGAGAAACCCGTTAAGATTCTTGAGTTTTCCAGCCGAGTTACTCGCAGCGGAGCCATCAAGTTACTCAAAGTTCAGTGGAGCCACCATAGTGAGGAGGAAGCCACCTGGGAGCGTGAAGAAGACCTTCGCAAGGACCACCCACACCTTTTTGCTGACCAACCCGAATCGCAAGGGCGAGATTCATCTTAAGGGGGGTAGGTTTGTAACATCCCAATTTTCAATTTGGATGTTATTCATCGATCATTCATATGCATCCATGATTTATGCATTTTTGTTGTTTGGTTTTAGTTGGATTTTGATCCAAGAGGCCTTAAGCAACTCAAGGACCAATTTGAGAGAGTTGGAGGTTTCACAAAAATCCAATTTTGATTTATCAAAATTTGATAATTGTATCAAATTGTTTTTTTCAAAATTCTTTTCCAATTATTTTTAAAATAAAGAGAGAAGATAAAATGACTTCTTCAAAATCTACAAGGAAATATTGGAAAATGAATTTTGAATTTTTGGAGATTTTATTTGATTTTATTCGCTAGTTTATTTTTTTAGTTAGCAGAGTAATTAGTACTTTAATGTTTGTTTTTAGTTTAGGCATTTAGGCCCAGAAAAATGTTCACTAGGTCACTAATAAGGCCATATTACTATGTGATTTTTTCTGGAATTTTTAGGATTTTATTTATATTTATTTCAGTTTGTTTTGTCTCTGGAATTTTTTTTAAAAAAAATTCGGGCAGACCAAACTGGATCGCGCCCAGCCCAGCCTGCCCAGCCGCCACCGCCTCGTCATTCACCTCCGGGACGGAGTCCCGCTCCGCCACGTCGTCGGAGTCCGCCCGAACTCCGACTCCGCCGCCGCCTCGCTGCCCCCTCCCCCAAGCTGAGGCCACCCCTCCCCCTCTTAAATAGTCGCTGCCCTGACCCCCTCTCTCCTCACCTCACCAGCCGCCCACCGCCGCACTTAGCCGTAGCCGCCGCCGCCGCCCACCACTGCAGATGCCGCCGCGGCACTCCGCCGCCACCGCTCGCTACCGCGCCGCCCAGCCGGAGCCCAACCGCGATGCCCCACCCGAAGCCGCCGCCGCCGCTGTCGATCTCGTCACCGCCGCCGCCCAAACCATTGAACCGGTTTAAAACCGTCCCCGGTTCAATCGGTTTTTTCGCTTTTTCTTTTAGTTCGGTTGATTTACTTTAGATCGTTTATGTAGCGAACGTTCGTTCGTTTAGTTTCTGTAGCGAACAGATGTGTTAGATTAGGTTTTGTAGCGAATGTTCATTCGGTAGGTTTTTCTTTTTTACTTTTAGTTTACGGCCAGGGACCTATCCACGATCATTTTCTTCACAGATTAGCCCCTGATCTTTAAACCCTCGTAACTTTTTGCTCGTTTTTCCAAATTCGACAAACCAATGCCAAAATCTTTAGAGTGATCTCATCTAAAAACCAACTTGAACATGTTTTTGACAATTTAAAATTGGAGTTTAGTTCAGATTTGAATTTTATCTTGTTTTGTTTGTATCTTGAGTTTCGTAGCTGCGTTTGAGTTCATTCTTTTTGCAAATCGTAGCTAATCACATGTACCTTCTATTAAGTTCTAATCCACATAAATATAATGCTGTTAATTTTTTCTTTCTATTTAGTTTAGCTATTTGCTTGTTTTTGAGTTCTTAGGATCTTTTTCTCGATTTCTCTTTGCATTGTTTACTTGAGGGCTTATGTATGCTATTGTTTGTCTATGCTAGAATTTCCAGAGTGCGAAGATTGTTACCACGAATCCCTAGAGTTTTCCGATCGTCAGCAAGGCAAGTTACAGTTTGATCATACTCTTCAATACCCAGTTTTTACTATGCATTAGTTTTGCCCCTCAAATATTTGCATGAGTAGGCATTGGGAACATGTGTATTGGTTGTAGTACTTGAGGTAGGAACCTATTACCTTTGATCACCTCAGGAATATATGTTATGTTTATATTGCTTAGCCATGCTCGTAGACGGGGATTTGTTCGTGTGATTCATGGAAGTTGTGAGAGATAATAATTTTGGACAACATTAAGGTGGCAACTTTAATACACATCTGGGTGGATTGGGTGGGGCACCTGGAGAAACCAGTGCTTGCCCATGGGAATCCCGGGGTACCCGTGTGATTTTCCCTCGATTCTCCACCTAGGCTCAAAGGGATCATATGATATTTCATGCCTAGAAACTTCCGTGTGCAGCCACAAGCCATTATGGGGTCTGGCATAGTTGAGTAAGTTGTGTGAGATCTTGAAGAGGTGGACTAGCAGACGTAGGGGAAAGTAGGTGTACCGGTCTACCCAGAGTAGAGAGTTAATGCTTCAGAAAGACTATGTCTCGATCTTCCGATCATGGATGCGGTCGAGTCTTGTGGGGAAAAGTGTGCAACGTCTGCAGAGTGTATAAACTAATCATGGTTAGCCGTGTCCCCGGTTATGGACAATTTGAGTATCTATAAGTGGATATTTCTATTGATCTCATCACTCTTTAATTAATGAATTGGGTTTAATGATGGTACTTGGTAAATTTTGGGAATTGAGTTGGAGGAACCTGCTCAATCATTGGTATAAACTTTGTAGAAAATAAAATTTATTCCTTTGTTGTAGGGAAAAATTAGCTTTATGCAAAATAGTAAACTTAGAGCCTCCACCAGCAAAATATGCATGTAGATATAGTTTCTTGCATTCATTTTGCTCTATAGTGTAACTCTGCCAGCATATTCCATGTGCTGACCTACACGACTGCAACATCTCATGTTGCGGACTTTTCCGACGAAGAATAAGGTGCGCTAGGTCATTGTCATGCACTCAGCTATGCCGTTGGAGTTGATTGACTCATTTATCTTTGAAGCTTCCGCAGTTATTTAGTTTAGATGGCTTTCAGCCATATTATTTGTGTAATAAATACTCTTCATGATGACCTCGATGTAATAACTGTGTCACTGAAGCTCTATTATAATTCCTCGAGTACTGTGTGTGTCAGCATACCGATCCAGGGATGACACTTAAGCATAGAGACTTCAGTCCATTGGGATCGTGGTCGCTACAATCACCCACTCAAATGGTTGATTCATAGGAAGAGTAGTTTAATGTACAAATATTGTCGACAAATGAAAATGTAATGAAGAAAAGGATGGGCAAGATATCATTCAAATATATGATGCTTGGTTAAACAGGATGGCATTGCATATTTCACATATATTATGGCTGGCTAAAAGAGATGAGACTGCATAATTCCCATATATGATATAAAAACTAAATAGGTGGCATTACAGAACATGTCTAAACTAAGCAGATGACATATATGATGTCGAAAGTAGGCACTGCAAGGAAACATATGCATGATATGACTAACATCATCATGCCAAGTTAGAGAAAACACCCTTGGGGGTAAATAGGAGTGGTTAGCTGCGTCTGAACCCGCCTCAGAACATATATCTTCCTCTGGATTACAATCTGGAGAGGGGGGAGGGTTTGCCATTGAACCCACCATGTAGTGATGTCTGCATGACATTGTATTGCCGCACAAAACTCTTCTCTTTTTCTCTACATGTTCAGCATGACTGTGTACAATATCTGACATGCATACGAAAAAATATAGTGAGATTATGTAAGGAGAGCATGCACAAATCTAGAGTGATGGTAACAACCAGTGGATGGATCCAAAAATAATGATAGCAGGCTGATGATATCTTTAATTTAAAAGAAAGACAGATGATGATTGCTTTACTATTTGTTTCCCACCCAAGATGAACAACATAGGCAGAGATACTATTCATTGCTGCCTTGATATGTGCCAGATAATAGACGGAGATACTATTCATTCCTGCCTTGATATGTGCCCCACAACTAATTTTAAAACTCAAGTTTGAACATTAATTTGGACCTGACTTGGAGTCTAAGAGGTGAACATGATGATAAAGTAGCAGGTAATATTAAGCAATACATAACATATAAGCAAAAACAAAAGAGTGTGACCTCTCTTGTGGACTCGTGTACTCCTCAGGTTCATCTGCTGACTTGATGATGGTGATGCCGTTGCGATGGGTGCCGGCGGCAGGGAAGGAGATCTGAGGCGGCGAAAGACGGTCATGAGTCATGATGTCTAGTTTGGTGGATGCTTCTGTCGATGGAGTAGCTCAGGTGAGGTGGATGACGTCGCGGCAGGAGCAGGACAAACCATACAAAGTTTTCTTCGTCACCTACCTATAACTGAAGTAATTCTGTAAGGGCTCCTTTGGCTTGCATGATTCTAAAAACGCAGGGATAGGAAAAACACCAGAATAGGATGGGAATGCACATGGGAAACAGAGCATTTGTAAACACCAGATTTCTGTCAACTTGGGTGTTTGGTTCACAGGAATTGGAAGAGCACAAGAGCGCAAAGAAACATGGCCAAATTAAAGTGAAACCATATGAAAGCGTGTACAGTTAGAAGAGCATAGGATTTCTGCCACTAATGCACTTGGTCTTGTTTTCATGCATAGGATTTTGAAAAGTAGGTCCATGTGGATGTTTTGCTCCATTCCTTTCAACAAAATGCATGAATAATTGAATAGTAGAGTGCCACAGGAAAATTTTCCTATTTCTATGTTTTTCTTTTAGTTTTTCCTTTGAACTAAAATAGCCCTAATGGATTGACATGAATTTAGAGTAATAAGTGATGCAACAAGTGCACAACCTCTTTGTCGTAGCCGTGTCGACCTCGGCATCATTGGGTTGGTCGCTGAAGAAGCTAAGGCAGAGGTGGCTACCGGAGGTATGGAGGAATATCTGAGGAATCTGTAGACGACGTCCAGTGCACTGCTTTGTTGTTGAGGATGGTTCCATCGTTGGAGTAGCTCCAAGGAGCCGTAAGACGTCGAGGCTGAAGTAGTACAAGACACGTGTTGTAACTCTCAAGTGGGATTCTAATAGCATGTCCAGTAGATGATGTAAAATACATTACCAAAAAGTGATAGATGTAAAATTTACTTCACCAAAAAACACGTACTACAACTGTTGACTCTAGACTTAACTGTCGAAACTGAAATTTACTATGGAATCTGAATGTTACTGTCAAAACTGAACACACCGGTAGCACAGAGGCACTTCACATGTAGTTTAGGCCGCTCGAGTACTAGTAGTAGAGAAACAGTGATCTAAATCAGAAGGCGATCAACGGTGAACACAGTAGCAGATAGCAGCCAGAGCAGCAGCGCCTGGAGGAGTAGCAACTAGTGCCAGAGCAGCAAATCGTATAGCTGCAGCAGCCCATGTACCAGCATTAGCAGCGTGAGCGACGGGGAGAGCAGAGCAGCAGCACGATCGAGGGGGAGAGCAGAGCAGCAACACAATCAAGGGGGAGAGCAGAGCAGCAGTGTGAGCGAGAGAGATCCAAAGCAGCGACAGCAACGTGAGCGAGCGAGCGAGAGCCGGAGCAACAGCAGTAGATCCGACTGGTATGGACACTGTCGTCGAAGGGGCATTGCACTGGGGGAGAGCCGCCATGGAGATGTCGCCCAAGGCGCCGGCTTCATGGTAGCCACGCCAGGGGCTGCAGGATGGAGCACCATCGGCGCCGGGAGGTCGAGTTAAGGAGAAGGTGCGATGCGATGAGTGTACAACCTCTTTGGTGGCGCCGAGTAGGCTTCAGCTTTGTCCAAGGAGTCAGTGAGGATGATGCAGTTCTGGTGGAGCAGGTTAAGGCGGCGCTGTGGGGATGGAGCAGCCGTGATAGACGAGGCGATCATCGGAGCAGCTCCTTGGAGGTGGAGGACGGGGCGGCTGAACCGGCGGGAAGACAGATCCTCCTCTGGGGAGGTGGATGAGGGACGTCGAGCTGTTGCGATGGACGATGTTGTCGGGGAAGAGGCTCCGGCTGGGCAGCGGTGAAGTGGTGGGCGGAGGAGGGTGGGGTTTCACGGTTGGAGCAGAGAGGTTATGGTGGCCTGGGATTTCAAATGATGAAAAGGAGGCGATGGGAGGGGGAACCATAACTTAGGGATGCGCTTGTCCAAAATGTAGGGTGTGTTATAAAAGTACCCCCACCGATTTGAACTAGTGGCCCTTTCGGCTCATGGTTAGAAGGGGGATTTCACATGTCGGGATTTGGCCGCTGGAGGTGAAGGAAATATGCCCTAGAGGCAATAATAAATTTGTTATTTTATATTTCCTTATATCATGATAAATATTTATTATTCATGCGAGAATTGTATTAAGCAGAAACTTGATACATGTGTGGATACATAGACAAAACACCATGTCCCTAGTATGCCTCTACTAGACTAGCTCGTTAATCAAAGATGGTTAAGTTTCCTAGCCATGGACATGTGTTGTCATTTGATGAGTGGCATAACATCATTAGGAGAATGATGTGATGGACAAGACCCATTCATTATCATAGCATAATGATCGTACAGTTTTATTGCTACTGCTTTCTTCATGTCAAATACATATTCCTTCGACTATGAGATTATGCAACTCCCGGACACCGGAGGAATGCCTTGTGTGCTATCAAACGTCACAAGTAACTGAGTGATTATAAAGATGCTCTACAGGTATCTCCGAAGGTGTTTGTGGGGTTGGCATTGATCGAGATTAGGATTTGTCACTCCGAGTATTAGAGAGGTATCTCTGGGCCCTCTCGGTAATGCACATATATGAAGCCTTGCAAGCAATGCGACTAATGAGTTAGTTACGGGATGATGCACTACGGAACGAGTAAAGAGACTTGCCGGTAACGAGATTGAACTATGTATGAAGATACCGATGATCGAATCTCGGGCAAGTAACATACAGATGACAAAGGGAAAAACGTATGTTGACATTGCCGTTTGACCGATAAAGATCTTTGTAGAATATGTTGGAACGAATATGAGCATCTAGTTTCCGCTATTGGTTATTGACTGAATAGGTGTCTCGGTCATGTCTACATAGTTCTCAAATCTGTAGGGTCCGCACGCTTAATGTTCAATGATGATATGTATTATATGAGTTATGTTTGGTGACCGAAGGTTGTTCAGAGTACTGGATGAGATCATGGACATGACGAGGAGTCATGAAATGGTTGAGAGGTAAAGATTGATATGTTGGAAGGTAGTATTCGGACACCGGAAGGGTTCCAGAGTGTATCGGTACATACTGGAGTTCCGGAGCGGTTACCGGAACCCCCTGGTGGAAGATATGGGCCATATGGGCCATAGGAGGGCTAACCAGCCCACAAGGGGCTAGTGCGCCCCCCACAAGGGAGGAGGCTGAATTGGACTAGGGAAGGGGGTGGCTCCCCCTTTCCTTCTCCCTCTCCCTCTCCTTCCCCCTTTCCCCTCCCGTAGACAGAAAAAAGAAGGGGGGCCGAATCCTACTAGGAGTGGAGTCCTAGTAGGACTCCCCCCCTCCTTGGCGCGCCCCTTGTGGCCGGCCTCTGATAACCCACAAGTGTAGGGGATCGCAACAGGTTTCGAGGGTAGAGTATTCAACCCAAATTTATTGATTCGACATAAGGGGAGCCAAAGAATATTCTTAATTATTAGTAGTTGAGTTGTCAGTTCAACCACACTTGGATAACTTAATATCTGCAGAAAGTATTTAGTAGCAAAGTAGTATGATAATAAAGGCAATAGTAGCAAAAGTAAAGGTATCAATTTTGTAGTAGTTGTAATAGTAGTAATGGAGAAGTAAAATAAGCGAAGCACAATATGTGAAAAGCTCGTAGGCATTGGATTAGTGATGGATAATTATGTCGGATGCGATTCCTCATGTAATTGCTATAACATAGGGTGACACAGAACTTGCATGTATTCCGAATATAGTCATACATGCTTATGGAAAAGAACTTGCATGACATCTTTTGTCCTACCCTCCCGTGGTAGCGGGGTCCTAGTGGAAACTAAGGGATATTAAGGCCTCATTTTAATAGGGAACCGGAACAAAGCATCAACACATAGTGAATACATGAACTCCTCAAACTATGGTCATCACCGAGAAGTATCCCAATTACTGTCACTTCGGGGTTGTCAGATCATTACACATAATAGGTGACTATAGTCTTGCAAGATAGGATCAAGAACTCACATATATTCATGAAAACATAATAGGTTCAGATCTGAAATCATGGCACTCTGGCCCTAGTGACAAGCATTAAGCATAGCAAAGTCATAGCAACATCAATCTCAGAACATAGTGGATACTAGGGATCAAACCCTAACAAAACTAACGTGATTACATGGTAAATCTTATCCATCCCATCACCGTCCAGCAAGCCTACGATGGAATTATTCACGCATGGCGGTGAGAATCATGAAATTGGTGATGGAGGATGGTCGATGATGAAGACGGCAACGAATCCCCCTCTCCAGAGCCCCAAACGGACTCCAGATCAGCCCTCCCGAGAGAGATTAGGGCTTGGCAGCGGCTCCGTATCGTCAAACATGATGAAACTTTCTCTCTGATTTTTTTCTCCGCAAAACGGAATATATAGAGTTGGAGTTGAGGTCGGTGGAGCATCAAGGGGCCCACGAGACAGGGGGGCGCTCAGTGGGGGGGGGGGCGCACCCCCACCCTCATGGACATGGTGTGGCCCCCCTAGCCATGATTCTTTCGCCAGTATTTTTTATATTTTCCAAAAGTTATCTCTGTGGATTTTCAGGTCATTATGAGAACTTTTGTTTTCTGCACAATAAACAACACCATGGCAGTTTTGCTGAAAACAGCGTCAGTCCGGGTTAGTTTCATTCAAATCATGCAAGTTAGAGTCCAAAACAAGGGCAAAAGTGTTTGGGAAAGTAGATACATTGGAGCCGTATCAACTCCCCAAGCTTAAACCTTTGCTTGGCCTCAAGCAATTCAGTTGATAAACTGAAAGTGATAAAGAAAAACTTTTACAAACTCTGTTTGCTCTTGTTGTTGTAAATATGTAAAGCCAGCATTCAAGTTTTCAGCAAAGATTATGAAGTAACCATACTGACAATAACACTTAGGTCTCATATTTACTCATATCAATGGCATAATCAGCTAGCGAGCAATAATAATAAAACTCGGATGACAACACTTTCTCAAAACAATCACAATATGATATAACAAGATGGTATCTTGCTAGCCCTTTCTGAGACTGCAAAACATAAATGCAGAGCACCTTTAAAGACCAAGGACAGACTAAACATTGTAATTCATGGTAAAAGAGATCCAGTCAAGTCATACCCAATATAAACTAATAGTAATGAATGCAAATGACAGTGTGCTCTCCAGTGGGTGCTTTTTAATAAGAAGGATGATGACTCAACATAAAAGTAAATAGATAGGCCCTTCGCAGAGGGAAGAAGGGATTCGTAGAGGTGCGAGAGCTTGATTTTAAAATAGAGATGAATAACATTTTGAGCGGCATACTTTCACTGTCAATGCAACAACTATGAGATGGCGATATTTTCCATGCTACATACATTATAGGCGGTTCCCAAACAGAATGGTAAAAGTTTATACTCCCCCACTACCAACAAGCATCAATCCATGGCTTGCTCGAAACAACGAGTGCCTCCAACTAACAACAGCCCTGGGGGAGTTTGTTTAATTATTTTGATTTGCTTTGATCTTTTTGATCATGGGACTCGGCATCCCGGATACCAGCCATTTTCTCGTGAATGAGAAGCGGAGTCCACTCCTTTTGAGAATAACCCAGCTAGCATGGAAGATACCAACAACCCTAGTTGAAACATGAGCTGCTCGAGCATACAAAACATAATTTCATTTGAAGGTTTGGAATTTGGCACATACAAATTTACTTGGAACGGCAGGTAAGTACCGCATATAGGAAGGTATGGTGGACTCATATGGAACAACTTTGGGGTTTATGGAGTTTGGATGCACAAGCAGTATTCCTGCTTAGGATAGGTGAAGGCTAGCAAAAGACTGGGAAGCGACCAACTGAGAGAGTGACTACAGTCATGAACATGCATTAAAATTAATTTACACCAAGTACAAGCATGAGTAGGATATAATCCACCATGAACATAAATATCGTGAAGGCTATGTTGATTTGTTTCAACTACATGCGTGAACATGTGCCAAGTCGAGTCACTCAATTCATTCAAAGGAGGATACCATCCTATCATACCACATCACAACCATTTTAATAGCATGTTGGCACGCAAGGTAAACCATTATAACTCATAGCTAATTAAGCATGGCACAAGCAACTATAATCTCTAAATGTCATTGCAAATATGTTTACTTCATAATAAGCTGGATCAGGAACGATGAACTCATCATATTTACGAAAACAAAAGAGGTCGAGTTCATACCTGCTTTTCTTATTTCAATCAGTCCATCATATATCGTCATTATTGCCTTTCACTTGCACAACCGAACGATGTGTATAATAATAATAGTGCACATGCATTGGACTAAGATGGAATCTGCAAGCATTCAATTCAAGGGAGAGGACAAAGCAATATGGGCTCTAAGTTAAATAAATAATCATGTAAATGAGAGCCACTAAACATTTTCAATATGGTCTTCTACTCTCGACCCCCAAAGGAAAGAAAAGAAAATAAAACTATTTACACGGGAAAGCTCCCAACAAGCAAGAAGAAGAACGAGAAACTTTTTGGGTTTTCATTTTAATTTCTACTACAAGCATTGAAATTAAACTAACTAATTTTTTGGTTTTTCTTAAGGTTTATCAATCACACAAGAAGAAGGCTAGAAAAATAAATTAAACTAGCATGGATAATACAATGAAAGAGTGTGAGCACCGACAACTAGAATAGTGTGTGAACATGAATGTAAAGTCTGTGAGAAATACATACTCCCCCAAGCTTAGGATTTTGGCCTAAGTTGGTCTATTGCCAAGGATAGCCTTGCTGAGATCCAAAGTTATAACTGCGGTCATACTGAGATGCAGTAGCAAATGCATTCTGAGCTGCGGCATGTTGGCGAGCTGCCTCCGCTCTTCCCTCGTGTTCGGCTGCCTCCTCCCTGGTAACAACATATCTTAGTTTTGCCTGGTAATTAAAAAGGGAAGGAGCAGGGAGAGTAACATGGACAACGCTACGTCTGTCAAAGATTAGTCGACACTGGAGGAATTTTTCATTACTCAAAAGAAAACGATTTTGACCATCGCGTCATAATCTAAATAAGCAGGAAGCAACTCCATATCCTCCTCTCGTGGGGCTATACCAAGATAATTAGCAACATGGGTTGCATAAATCCCTCCAAATAAATCTCTAGATATACCATTATTATGCAACCTACGTGCAACTATTGCCCCCAAGTTGTAATCTTTATTACCTAACACTTCACTTTTGAGGACACAAAGATCAGGGACACACATGTGACATGCTTCATCTTTACCGTTAATGCATCTACCAATGAAGAGAGCAAAATAATGTATAGCAGGAAAATGAATGCTCCCTATGGTAGCTTGTGCTATATCCCTAGATTGTCCCACAGTCATACTAGTAAGAAAGTCTTCATATTCAGATTTGTGGGGTTCATGAACATTGCCCCACTGCGGGAGTTTGCAAGCAGTAGTGGAATCTTCTAAGTCCATGGTATAAGATTTATCATAAATATCAAACAGGACACTTTGAGAATTACATGAAGATGTATATTTAAACCTTCTTACGAATGAATCAGTCAATTGGTAGTACTGAGGACACTTATCTTGTAAGAAATCCTCAAGATCGGCATTACGCACATATGCGTCAAATTCATCCTTAATGTCTGCTTTGACCATAAACTCTTCTGATGGCCACTCACAAGCTCGCACTTCAGCATCCCTTGGTGGCTCATCGTCTTGCTCACGCATAGCACGCCTAGGTCCTTTCTTTGTTGAGGAACCACCTTGGTACATTCTCCTGGACATATTTCTTTTTCTGAAAAATCTCTGAAATTTTTAGTAACTTCAAAATAAAAGTGAATAAAACTAAACAAGATTGGTAGAAACTACTCCTACAAGTGCCTAGAGCATATATCATGCATTAGATTTACTTGGGACCTCATAAATTTGAAATACAAGCTCAAGAACAGGGTCACCTATGCAGCAAAAATTTGCAATGAATAAAGCACTAGAACAAAAAATAATTGGATCAATGGAGGAGTCACATACCAAGCAACAATCTCCCAAAGCAGTTTTGTGAATGGAGTTTTGAGCAAGGAGATCAAAAATTGCAGCAAAATGAGCTAGAACTCATGCTTGAGCTGGACGGGGTTATTTTCGTGAAGAAGATGGTGTGTGTGGGTGCAGGAATAAGTGGAGGGGGGCCACCATGGGCCCATAAGACAGGGGGGCGCCCAGGGGGTGTGGGCGCGCCCTCCACCCTTGTGGGCAGGTGCTTCCCCCCTACAGTGTTTTCAGTGCCTAAAATGCTCAAATAATCCATAAAAATTATACTAAATTTGCAGGCCATTTGGAGCACTTTTATTTTTAGGATATTTTTTATTGCACGGATAATTCAGAAAACAGACATATAATACTATTTTTTCTTAAATAACAGAAAGTAAAAAGAGGGTACAGAAGGTTGTGCCTTCTAGTTTCTTCCATCTCATGATCATCAAAATGAATCCACTAACAAGGTTGATCAAGTCTTGTTAACAAACTCATTCCGAATAACACGGAACCGGAGAAATTTTGAATAACACTAAGTTACCTCAACGGGGATATGAACATACCCAACAATAAGAATATCATACTTTTTCTTGACAGTAGGAAAAGGAAATTCAAAACCTCCAATAATGATAGTTGGAATTTTTCCTATAGAATTGATGCTATGAATTTGGGGTTGTTTCCTCGGAAAGTGTACCATATGCTCATTACCATTAACATGAAAAGTGACATTGCCTTTGTTGCAATCAATAACAGCCCCTACAGTATTCAAAAAGGGTCTACCAAGGATAATCGACATACTATCGTCCTTGGGAATATCAAGAATAACAAAGTCCGTTAAGACAGTGACATTTGCAACTACAACAGGCACATCCTCACAAATACCGATAGGTATAGCAGTTGATTTGTCAGCCATTTGCAAAGATATTTCAGTAGGTGTCAACTTATTCAATTCAAGTCTACGATATAAAGAGAGATTCATAACACTAACACCGGCTCCAAGATCACATAAAGCAGTTTTAACATAATTTCTTTTAATGGAGCATGGTATAGTTGGTACCCCTGGATCTCCAACTTTTTTCGTTATTCCACCCTTAAAAGTATAATTAGCAAGCATGGTGGAACTTTTAGCTTCTGGTATCTTTCTTTTATTTGTAATGATATCCTTCATCTATTTAGCATAAGGATTTAATTTAAGCATGTCAGTCAAGCGCATACGTAAGAAGATGGGTCTAATCATTTCAGCAAAGCACTCAAAATCCTCATCATCCTTTGTTTTGGATGGTTTAGGAGGAAAAGGCATGGTTTTCTGAACCCATGGTTCTCTCTCTCTACCGTGCTTCCTAGCAACAAAATCTCTTTTATCACAATGTTGATTCTTTGATTGTGGGTTATCAAGATCAACAGCAGGTTCAATCTCTACCTCATTGTTATTGCTAGGTTGAGCATCAACATGAACATTATCATTAACATTATCACCAGGTTCATGTTCATCACCTGATTGTGTTTCAGCATTAGAAATAGAAATATTATTGAGATTCTCAGGTGTGTCTACAACAGGTTCACTAGAAGCATGCAAAGTCCTATCATTTTTCTTTTTCTTTTTGGAAGAACTAGGTGCCTCTAAATTATTTCTCTGGGAATCCTCCTCGATTCACTTAGGGTGGCCTTCAGGATACAAAGGTCCCGGAGTCATTCTACCAGTTCTAGTAGCCACTCTAATAGCAAAGTCATGTTTATTATTTAATTCATCAAGCAAATCGCTTTGAGCTTTAAGTACTTGCTCAGCTTGAGTGGTAACCATAGAAGCATATTTGCTAATGAGTTTAAGTTCACCTTTAACTCTAGCCATATAATCACTCAAGTGTCCTATCTTGAAAGCATTATTCTTTAATTCTCTACCAACATAAGCATTAAAACTTTCTTGTCTAGACATAAAGTCATCAAATTCATCTAATCATGGGCTATGAAATTTAGTAGACTGGATTTCAACTTTATCATATATATAGAGAGAATTTACCTTTACTACCTGTGTCAGGTCATCAAGATAATGTGTTTCTTCAATAGGCGGTATATTAAGACCATGCATTTCTTCAATAGGAGGTAAATTCTTAACATCTTTAGCTTTTATACCTTTTTCTTTCATTGATTTCTTTGCCTCTTGCATATCTTCAGGACTGAGAAATAGAACGCCCCTCTTCTTCGGAGTTGGTTTAGGAATAGGCTCAGGAGTTGGCTCAATTGGCTCAAGAATTGCCTCAGGAATTGGCTTAGGATATGTCCAATTATTTTCATTAGTCAACATATTATTCAATAGTAATTCAGCTTGGTCGACTGTTCTTTCCCTGAAAACACAACCAGCACAACTATCCAAGTAGTCCTTGGAAGCATCAGTTAGTCCATTATAAAAGATATCAAGTATTTCATTTGTCTTAAGACGATGATCAGGCAAAGCATTAAGTAATCAGAGAAGCCTCCCCCAAGCTTGTGGGAGACTCTCTTCTTTGATTTGCACAAAATTATATATTTCCCGCAAGGCAGCTTGTTTCTTATGAGCAGGAAAATATTTAGCAGAGAAGTAATAAATCATATCCTGGGGACTATGAACACAACCAGGATCAAGAGAATTAAACCAAGTTTTAGCATCACCCTTTAATGAGAACGGAAATATCTTAAGGATATAATAGTAGCGATACTTATCATAATTACTGCACAGGGTGGCTATATCATTTAACTTGGTAAGATGTGCCACAACAGTTTCAGATTCATAGCCATAAAAAGGATCAGATTCAACCAAAGTAATAATTTCAGGATCAACAGAGAATTCATAATCCTTATCAGTAACACATATAGGTGAAGTAGCAAAAGTGGGGTTAGGTTTCATTCTAGCATTAAGAGATTGTTGCTTCCATTTAGCTAATAACTTCTTAAGATCGTATCTATCCTTGCAAGAAAAGATAGCTCTAGCAGCTTCTTCATCCATAACATAACCCTCAGGAACAACAGGCAATTCATAATTAGGGGGAGAACTTTCATCATCACTATCATCAATAATAGCATCTTCAATAATTTCATTCTCTCTAACCCTAGCAGGTTGTTCATCAAGAAATTCACCTAATGGCAAAGTAGTATCACACACAGAAGTAGTTTCATCATAAGTATCATGCATAGCAGAAGTGGCATCATTAATAACATGCGACATATCAGAGTTCATAGCAGTAGCCGGTTTAGGTGTCGCAAGCTTACTTAAAACAGAAGGAGAATCTAGTGCAGAGCTAGATGCAGTTCCTTACCTCCCCTCATAGTTGAGGGAAAAATCTTTGTTCTTTCATCTTTCAAGTTCCTCATAGTGATCAACAGATATAAATCCCAAGTGACTCAAAGAATAGAGCTATACTCCCCGGCAACGGCGCGAGAAATTAGTCTTGATAACCCACAAGTGTAGGGGATCGCAACAACTTTCAGGGGTAGAGTATTCAACCCACATTTATTGATTCGACACAAGGGGAGCCAAAGAATACTCTTAAGTATTAGCAGTTGAGATGTCAATTCAACCACACCTGGATAACTTAATATCTGCAGCAAAGTATTTAGTAGCAAAGTAGTATGATAATAAAGGTAACAGTAGCAAAAGTAAAGATAGCAGTTTTGTAGTACTTGTAACAGTAGCAACGGAAAAGTAAAATAAGCGAAGCACAATATGTGAAAAGCTCGTAGGCATTGGATCAGTGATGGATAATTATGTCAGATGCAATTCCTCATGTAATAGCTATAACATAGGGTGACACAGAACTAGCTCCAGTTCATCAATGTAATGTAGGCATGTATTCCGAATATAGTCATACGTGCTTATGGAAAAGAACTTGCATGACATCTTTTGTCCTACCCTCCCGTGGCAGCGGGGTCCTAGTAGAAACTAAGGGATATTAAGGCCTCCTTTTAATAGAGAGCCAGAACAAAGCATTAACACATAGTGAATACATGAACTCCTCAAACTATGGTCATCACCGAGAAGTATCCCGATTATTGTCACTTCGGGGTTGTCGGATCATAAAACATAATAGGTGACTATAGGCTTGCAAGATAGGATCAAGAACTCACATATATTCATGAAAACATAATAGGTTCAGATCTGAAATCATGGCACTCGGGCCCTAGTGACAAGCATTAAGCATAGCAAAGTCATAGCAACATCAATCTCAGAACATAGTGGATACTAGGGATCAAACCCTAACAAAACTAACGTGATTACATGGTAAATCTCATCCAACCCATCACTGTCCAACAAGCCTACGATGGAATTACTCACACACGGCGGTGAGCATCATGAAATTGGTGATGGAGGATGGTTGATGATGACGACGACGACGAATCCCCCTCTCCGGAGCTCCAAACGGACTCCAGATCAGCCCTCCCGAGAGAGATTAGGGCTTGGCAGCGACTCCGTATCGAAAAACATGATGAAAATTTCTCTCTGATTTTTTTCTCCGCGAAACGAAATATGTAGAGTTGGAGTTGAGGTCGGTGGAGCATCAGGGGGCCCACAAGACAGGGTGGCATGCCCAGGGGGGAGGGTGCGCCCGCCACCCTCATGGACAGGGTGCGGGCCCCCTGGCCTTGATTCTTTCGCCAGTATTTTTATATATTCCAAAAGTTATCTCCGTGGATTTTCAGTCATTCCGAGAACTTTTGTTTTCTGCACAATAAACAACACCATGGCAGTTCTGCTGAAAACAACGTTAGTCCGGGTTAGTTTCATTCAAATCATGCAAGTTAGAGTTCAAAACATGGGCAAAAGTGTTTGGAAAAGTAGATACGTTGGAGACGTATCAGCCTCCTCCCCTCCTCCTTTATACACGGGGGCAGGGGCGCACCCCAAAGCACATAATTGTTTTAGCCACGTACGGTACCCCCCTCCACTGTTTACTCCTCCGGTCATATTGTCGTAGTGCGTAGGTGAAACCCTGCGTCACTCTCCCCCTCTCATTACTATCCATCTCCTAGATAGATCTTGCGTGAGTGCATGATTTTTTTTGAAATTGCATGCTACGTTTCCCAATAGTGGCATCAGAACAAGGTCTATGCATAGATGATATGCACGAGTAGAACACAAAGAGTTGTGGGTTGTGATCGTCATACTCCTTACCACCAATGTCTTATTTTGATTCGGCGGTATTGTTGGATGAAGCGACCCGGACCAACCTTACATGACCATGTTCATGAGACCGGTTCCACTGACACACATGCAACTAGTTTTGCATAAAGGTGGCTGGCATGTGTCTGTTTCTCCAACTTTAGTTGAATCGAATTTGACTGCGGCGGGTCCTGGTGACAGCAAACTTGATAAATCACCATTGTGGTTTTTTGTGCCGTAGGTATGTATGGTTCATGCTAGCAGCCCGTAGCAGCCACATAAAACTTGCAACGAACAAAGTAGAGGACGTCTAACTTGTTGTTGCAGGGCATGTTGTGATGTGATATGGTCAAGACATGATATGATATGAAGATTGTTGTATGAGCTGATCATGTTTTGTAGAAGTGATCGGCAACTGGTAGGAGCCATATGGTTGTCGCTTTATTGTATGAAATACAAATGCTATGTAATTGCTTTACTTTATCACTAAGCGATAGCGATAGTCGTAGAAGCAATAGTTGGCGAGACGACCATGGCACTATGATGGAGATCAAGCTGTCAAGCCGGTGACGATGGAGATCATGACATTGCTTCGATGATGGAGATCAAAAGCACAAGAAGATAATGGCCATATCATGTCACATATTTTAATTGCATGTGATGTTTATCTTTTATGCATCTTATTTTGCTTAGTACGGCAATAGCATTATAAGATGAGCCCTCACTAAAATTTCAAGGTATAAGTGTTCTCCCCAAGTATGCACCGTTATGAAAGTTCTTCGTGCTGAGACACCACGTGATGATCAGGTGTGATAAGCTCTACATTCAAATAAAACGGGTGCAAGCCAGATTTGCACACGTGGAATACTCGGGTTAAACTTGACTAGCCTAGCATATACAGATATGGCCTCGGAACACTGGAAACTGAAAGGTCAAACGTGAATCATATAGTGGATATGATCAACATAGAGATGTTCACCATTGATGACTACTCCATCTCACATGATGATCGGACATGGTTTCGTTGATTTGGATCACGTGATCATTTTGATGACTCGAGGGATGTCTATCTAAGTGGGAGTTCTTAAGTAATATGATTAATTGAACTTTAATTTATCATGAACTTAGTCCTGATAGTATTTGAAAATTATGTTGTAGATCAATAGCTCGCGTTGTAGCTCCCCTATGTTTTTCGATATGTTCCTAGAGAAAACTAAATTGAAAGATGATAGTAGCAATGATGTGAACTGGATCCGTGATCTGAGGTTTATCCTCATTGCTGCACAGAAGAATTATGTCCTTGATGCACTGCTAGGTGACAGACCTACTGTAGGAGCAGATGCAGACGTTATGAACGTTTGGCTAGCTAAATATGATGACTACTTGATAGTTTAGTGCACCATGCTTTATGGCTTAGAACCGGGACTTCAAAAATGTTTTGAACGCCACAGAGCATATGAGATGTTCCAAGAGCTGAAATTGTTATTTCAGACTCATGCCCGTGTCGAGAGGTATGAGACCTCTGACAAGTACTTCGCCTAAAAGATGGAGGAGAATAGCTCAGGTATTGAAAATGTGCTCATAATGTCTGGGTACTACAATTGCTTGAATCAAGTGGGAGTTAATCTTCCAGATAATATAGTGATTGGTAGAGTTCTCTAGTCACCATCACCAAGTTACTGGAACTTCGTGATGAACTATAATATGCAAGGGATGACGAAAGTGATTTCCGAGCTCTTCGCGATGCTGAAATCGACGAAGGTAGAAATCAATAAAAAACATCAAGTGTTGATGATAAAACAAGACCACTACTTTCAAGAAAAGGGCAAAGGGAAAGAAATGGAACTTCAAGAAGAATGGCAAGCAAGTTGTCACTCCCATGAAGAAGCCCAAAGCTGGACCTAAGACTGAAACTGAGTGCTTCTACTGCAAAGGAAATGGTCATTAGCAGCGGAACTACCCCAAATATTTGGCGGATAAGAAGGATGGCAAAGTGAACAAAGGTATATTTGATATACATGTTATTGATGTGTACCTTACTAGTGCTTGTAGTAACCCCTGGGTATTTGATACTTGTTCAGTTACTAAGACTAGTAACTCAAAACATGAGTTACAGAATAAATAGAGAGTAGTTGAGGGTGCAGTGATGATGTATGATGGAAATGGTTCCAAGATTGATATGATCATCGTCGCACACCCCCTATACTTTCGGGATTAGTGTTGAACCTAAATAAATGTTATTTGGTGTTTGCGTTAAGCATGAATATGATTAGATCATGTTTATTGCAATACGGTTATTCATTTAAGACAGAGAATAATTATTATTCTATTTACATGAATAAAACGTTCTATGGTCATACACCCAATGTTGATGATTTATTGAATCTTGATCGTAGTGATACACATATTCATAATATTGATGCCAAAAGATGCAAAGTTGATAATGATAGTGCAATATACTTGTGGCACTGCCATTTAGGTCATATTGGTGTAAATCACATGAAGAAACTCCATGCTGATGGGCTTTTGGAATCATTTGATTATCAATCATTTGATACTTGTGAGGCAAGATGACTAAAACTATGTTCTCCGAAACAATGGAACGAGCTAATGACTTATTGGAAATAATACATACCGATGTATGCAATCCGATGAGTGTTGAGGCTCGTGGTGGGTATCATTATTTTCTGACCTTCACGGATGATTTGAGCAGATATGGGTATATCTACATAATGAAACAAAAGTCTGAAACATTTGAAAAGTTCAAAGAATTTTAGAGTAAGGTGGAGAATCATCGTAACAAGAAAATAAAGTTTCTACAATCTAATCGTGGAGGTGAATATTTGAGTTACGAAATTGTCCTTCATTTAAAACAATGTGTAATAGTTTCACAGCTCACGCCACCTTGAACACCACAACGTAATGGTGTGTCCAAATGTTGTAACCACACTTTATTAGATATGGTGCAATCTATGATGTCTCTTACCGATTTACCACTATTGTTTTGCGGTTATGCATTAGAGACAACTGCATTCACGTTAGACAGGGCACCATCAAAGTCCGTTGACACAACACGTATGAACTGTGGTTTGGCAAGAAACCTAATCTATTGTTTCTTAAAGTTTGGGGATGCGATGCTTATGTCAAAAAGCTTCAGCCTAATAAGCTCGAACCCAAATCAGAGAAGTGTGTCTTCATAGGATACCCTAAGGTAACAATTGGGTACACCTTATACCACAAGTACGAAGGCAAAATCTTTGTTGCTAAGAACAGAACCTTTCCAGAGAAGGAGTTTCTCTCAAAAGAAGTGAGTGCGAGGAAAGTAGAACTTGATGAGGTAGTTGTTCCTTCTCTCAAATTGAAAAGTAGCTCATCCGAGAAATCCTTTCTCGTGATGCCTAAACCAACTGGAGAGGAAGCTAATGATAATGATCATGAAACTTCAGATCAAGTTCCTACAGAACCTCGTAGGTCAACCAGAGCACGATCCGCACCAGAGTGGTATGTTAATCCTGTTCTGGAAGTCATGTTACTTTACCATGATGAACCTACAAACTATGAAGAAGCTATGATGAGCCCAGATTGCGATAAATGGCTTGAGGCCATGAAATCTGAGATAAGATCCATGTATGAGAACAAAGTGTGGACTTTGGTGGATTTGCCCACTGATCTACAACCCATAGAAAATAAATGGATCTTCAAGATGAAGACGGACAGTGATGGTAGTGTTACTATCTACAAAGCTCTAATTGTCGCAAAAAGGTTTTCGACAAGTTCAAGGGGTTGACTATGATGAGGCTTTCTCAACCATAGCGATGCTTAAGTCCATCCGAATCATGTTAGCAATTGCCACATTTTGTGAAATCTGGCAAATGGATGTCAAAACTACATTCCTTAAATATATATCTCTAAGAAGAGTTGTATATGATGCAACCAGAAGGTTTTGTCAATCCTAAAAGTGCTAACAAAGTGTGCAGGCTCCAGCGATCCATCTGTGGATTGGTGCAAGCATCTCGTAGTTGGAATATACGCTTTGATAATGTGATCAAAGCATATGGTTTTATACAGACTTACGATGAAGCCTGTATTTACAAGAAAGTGTGTGGGAGCACTACAACTTTTTTGATAAGTATATGTGAATGACATATCACTACGAAAAAAGACACATCCCTGACATTTTGGGCCGAACGAATTTTTTTTTTCATACATATGACACTTCTATGACGATAATTGTGCCACAACCCGGTATCATCATAGATGTGGTAGGCTCCTACTTCTATGACAAATAATCATGACAGAAAATGGGCTTTTCGTCCTAGGCGGGCTGGAGACGCAGCTGCATGACATTCTTTGGGCCGTCCATGACGGGAAAAACCGTGGTAGAAGCGAGGGCGAGGAAAATTTTGGGGAGTTCCCGGTTACGGTGGGAGGTCGGGGGTCGAGCGATGCGCATTTCTCTCATACACGTATGCGCGTGTGTGCGAGGTGCTAGCTCTAACTGAACCCGAGCGAGGCGTTGGGCTCTAACTGAACCCGAGCGATTGCACTGCAGGCTACGCGTTACTGAACCCGAGCGATCGATCGATGGCTCTTAACTGAACCCGATCGAGCGATTCCTTCGCTACTGCTGCTAACTGAAGCCGATCGATGCTGCCTCTCTGGATGAAC
>NC_057795.1:183962225-184005013 GCF_018294505.1 Triticum aestivum | reverse complement strand
GGGGGGGTTGGATGAACAGTGAGCGGTGGCGTTGCCTCTGGATGAACAGGACCCCGTGGTGTGGAGGGCTGGATGAATAGGACGACCCCATGGAGGGCTGGATTAACAGTAGACAGTGGAGGGGTGCCCGTGGAGGGGTGGTTGACCAGTAGCCGGTGGAGTTGCGCGCGGTGGAGGCTGGATGAACAGGAGCCCATGGAGGCTGGAGGAGGTCGACGGTAGCCCGTGGAGGCTGGAGGAGGTCGAGATGGAGATGAACAGTATCCTATGGAGTCCCGTTTCGCGGTATGCCACACCCCTCCCGATGAACAGGACCCCCGTTTCGACCGTAGCGCTCCAACACAAGTCCGTTTCATCCGTTTTGCGATATGCCACACCCCTCCCGATCAAGAGGACCCCCGTTTCGACTGTAGGAGGTACGTTTCCTCCATTTTGCGGTACGCCAGACCCCTCCCGATGAACAGGATCCCGTTTCGAACGTGGCCGGTTGAACACAAGGCCGTTTCCTCCGTTCTGCAGTACGCCATGCCTCGTTTCCATCGCTTGTTCCATCCAAGCCCTCCCGATGAACATGACGGCGCATTCCGTTCTAACCCAACCGGTTGGCTCCCACGCGTTGTGTTTCCTCCAGATGAACACGACGCATTCCGTTGCCTCCCCATCAACACGACGCATTCCGATGCCTCCCCATGAACACGACGACGACGCTGTTTCTCTGTTCCGACCCAGCCATGTACACGAGCCCTGGCCATATGTATGCACGAGTAGGCGTTTGAGACCCTGTCTGTATGTACGTACGTGGCCGTATTTTCTTTCTTGCACCCTGGCCGCTGTACGTATGTGTACATGCTACGTGCGCGCCTCTACTACGACACGTGCGCACCACTACAATGACCAGTATGTACGTACACATTCGCACCCAGAATGACAACGCTACGTCGCTTCGACCAGGTGGGTCCCGAGTGTCAGGCACTTCCTAGCCTGCGAAGATGTAGCTGGTGGGTCCCAGCAGTCAGGGGGGCGAATCGTTTTTTTTGCCCGGACGCACTTCCTTGCGTGCGAAGGTGTAGCTGGTGGGTCCCAGTAGTCAGGGGGGAACGTTTTTTCGTGAAATACGGTGGCCCGTCCGGTGGGTCCCTGCTGTCAGGTGGAGGAATAACTATTTTGCGCGTAATAAGGAGGCACTTCCTTGCGGCCGCCGTGGACCCAGCTGTCAGCCTCTCCACGTACAGTCCACGTCCGATGGAAGTCGTTCCTTGACCACGTTGACCACACCGCGCGGAGAGCACCACGGCGGTGGAGGACGGCGAGGCCTAGGAAGGGGACGATGCGGAGCCGGGGAAGACGCGGCAGTTGAAGCCCGCGCAGAGAGGAGTACGAGGGTTCACTGGTTCAGCTGCGGTGTGAGGCTAGCGTCGCTGCAGGGCCTGGCCAGTGGTCGGAATAGTAGGGGGCGATGAGGCCTCCGCGGCAGCACGGCCGGCCACGGGAGGCAGGAGCATGCGGCACGACCGGCCCTGCTTTGGGCGGCTGGATCAAGAAGACCAGAGATTGAAGAAGCACTACGGCCGTTGGATGGACATTGTATGGTCACTGGAGCTAGAATCGTTCATATATTGACTAAAGTTGACAAAGGCCTCCATCCCAGTCAACTTAGTAGGCCCACAAGTCAGCCTCCCAACAAGGTGGGTCCTAGCTAGCACGGGTATTCATTTTTTTGTGCGTAATAAGGAGGCACTTCTGGTGGGTCCGAGCTGACAGCGGGGGGAACATTTTTTCACGAAATACGGTGGCCCGTTCGGTGGGTCCCAGCAGTCAGGGGGAAAGGTTTTTTTCGCGAAATACTGGTTGCCTGTCCAGTGGGTCTTGCTGTCAAGTGGAGGAATGATTATTTTCCGAGTAATAAGGAGGCACTTCCTTACGGCTGTCGTGGACCTAGCTGTCAGCCTCTCCACGTACAATACTCTTCCGATGGAAGTCGGTCGTTGACCACATTGACCACGCCGCACCAAGAGCACCACGGTGGTGGACAACAGCGAGGCCTAGGAAGGGGACGACGTGGAGCCGGGGAAGACGCGGCAGTGGAAGCCCACGCGGAGAGGAGTACAAGGGTTCACCGGTTCGGCTACAGTGTGAGACTGCCATCACCGCAGAATAATAGGGGGTGTGGGTGAGTAGAAGGATGCCCTGGCCAGCGGTGGGAGTAGTAGGGGGCGCTGAGGCCTGCGCGACAACATAGCCGGCCATGGGAGGTGGGAGCAGGCGGTCCCACCGGTGCTACTTTGGCGGCTGGAGCAAGAAGATGAGAGATTGAAGAAACACGACGGCCATTGGATTGACATCCAACGGTTACGTCTGCTAGAATCGTTTGTTGACTTATATCATAACTAAAAAAATCTTGCATACGCGTCAACTAAACAGGCCCACGAGTCAGACCACTCCCTCTTTTTTTTAATAATTTATATATAGCTCATGGCAACTTCTTATGCAATTTATTGCAGTCATTTTTTTGGTTGGCCAGGGCCAATTTCGCATATTTCTGTGGGTTCCAAACTATTTTTAATACCGAAATGTCGAGCTAGATTTAAAGTACTTTGAAGATATATTTAAATTAGGTTAATGCCCAGTGAAATAGGAATCTAAAAATGTGAAAAAATTCAGAAAATATAAAGTAATTGCCAATTTGTCATCTGTTTTTATATTTACAACCCATTTCATATTACTTTCAAGATTTGCAAGCGCCTTGAAGGAGTTGCAGCCCATCAGGGCATAGAAAAATAAGTAGGCCTAGATTCGGTATTCTTCAGAAAAAATAAACTGGGCTCATTTTCACAAAGGAAAAATAGCTGGGCTGGTCACATGGTGAACATAAAATATAAGCCTAGGCTAGACAGGCCACAACCTAGTTCAAACCCTGCTCCGTCTCAACAATAACAAAAAAAACTACTCGAGAAGCTACGTCCTAGGTGTCAGCCGATCTTGTGTTGTTCTCTTGTCTATTGACTATATACGCTCACAATGTCATGGGTCCCAGATGTCAGGAAAACAGTAGGAGGAAGCATTTTATTATTCCATACACTGATGTGGTGGGCCCCTACTGTCATCCTCTCCATGTACTTCTGCCGATTCCTGTTGTTTGTTGACCATGTTGACAACGCGAGAGGGCGGCGCCACGGCTAGCGCACCAAAGCACGCGGAGGATGTCGGCGTTAACGATTTAGGAGACAGTGAGGCGGCGATGTGTGCGCTGAGGCGCAGCCAGCCATGGGAGGAGAAGCAGGCGGCCCCACCGGCGCTGGTTTGGTTTTGGTGGCTGGAGGAAGACAGGACTGAAGAAACACGATAGACTGTAAAAGCAACAGGAGTACTTAACAACCTTAGCTGAAACCAGCAGGAGCACTTAACAACTAAGGCTGAAAGTAGTATGAGTACTTATACAGGTTCAACCGTACAAAGCACACCTTGAACAGTGGTACTTTGCCTACAGTTAACCAAGGGCGAGGCCGCCAAGCCCCAGGACAAGGCCCAGGTGCCACCCCGTGCATCCAGAACCTTCTGAAAGCAGCTTCATCTCGCAATGTGGTCAATAAATAGGATATTCGCTTTAGAGCCACGGAAAAGCATGAACATAATCTTTTGTCCTATTCTCCAAGATGGATGGGCCTTCATTATTTGAGACCACCCATGAATAAGTATCTTTTCGCCTCCAAGGGGAATTGAGTAGGTCGACATAAACATCATGTTGTGACCAAGCACAAGTCTGACCCGACCATGGTCAGGCATCTGTATAGGAACAATAGAACTGGGCAGTTTCTGTTTCAAGAAGATCATAGTTGTAAAACTGTGTATAAGCAATAGTTTATGAACAACATATATAACAGAAAATAGCTCGTACCATAAGTTTCTCGACACAATTGGACCTGTTCAACGAGTGCAGCAGTGGCACACATATCCCACGTGGACTTCCACCATTGAAACGCCCCATAAGGACCTCAAGACGATCAATAAAGTGTAGGAACTTGTGGATGTCGATCCAGTCAACTTCAGTGCCATCCGTAATAGCTAAGTTATTACAGAGTAACAAACGAGCAGACTGCTTAACTCTGAAAAAACCTACACGTGCCACCAATTATAAGAAAATATTAGTTAGAAGTAGCATCTTCGTGAGAGATTCGTTGCTACTTCTAAAGTTAAATTGTGATTAGTTAGACAGAATAGGTGGATTAAGAAGTAATCGAGGCAACAAGCAAGAACTAGATACAAAACTAACATGGATGAACAATTGGAACGACGTCGGGGTGGAAGATCGCAGTGAAGATGAGACCAGGTTCTGCTATTTCCATCAACATTCGTGCGCCAACTTTCAGTCCGTAACACTTGAGGAAGTTTATCCAAGTTCGGCCATAAAAAAAGCAGTGATCTTCTTGGTTCATGAACCCAACTCGGAACTTATATCCATGTCTTGTCTTCATTGTGACCATTAAACTAGTGTATTCAGTTATGGCAAGGCCGAGCATCTTGAGTACATGTGTTCTGGCCGAGCAAATAATACACTGCAGGAAAAATAATATGAGAACACAATGTATTCCCTATCCAAATATAGAAATAACTTCCTCCTTCACGTCAGTGTTGATCATCGTACTAGTAGTACCTTTTATCCAAATAAAGCAAACCAAATTTCCAAATTAGTGAACAGCATGTTCAAAACAAAACCACCCTCCCGGATAGAAAAGAGGATTCTAGGAACATACTGTGCGCATTTCAAAATCTCGTGTTAGGACTAGAAGGAACAAGTGTGGCATCTCGCCGAGGGCGCAGAAACCTGTAGGGTACTCGCACTTTGGGCACTGCAAATGAAACACACTAGATTCAGTAGGAAGAAAAATGCATCAACAGCGGTGGCTGCCATCCTAGGATTACCTGCGACCAAGGGACTTGGATTTATCGGGGCTGGATGAAGAATTCGTACCTGGTTCTCCATGAGAAAACCCTATGCAATCGCCGAGAGGGGGTTTTCTTTGAACAAGCAGACGAGGGAGAAGGATATTCAGGCCCAGCAAAATATTGCCGCTTCGTCCATCCAGCTTACTGCTAAAGCTGGAAAGGGGGGGTTGTGATTTGACGGCTCATTGGGCATTACTGCAGCGCTACGACCGGGGTGTGTCTACCGTGAAGTTGTGCACTCTAATTTGTGCATATGGCACATTGACCCCGTTGCGGGTTGCCCCACATATCAGCAAAAGGAAGTAGAAAGACAGGAGTAACTAGTTACACATAAATATATTTTTTGACTGAGAGATACTCCCTCTGTAAAGAAATATACAAATCTTTTATATCACAGACAGGCTCACCTTGCCGAGAAATATACTCCCTATACAACGCATGGGCATTATGGGGGTTCAGCTTTTTTTATGGGGGTTAAACTAAGAATATAATACTCAGACAGGCTCACGGTTCTGGACTTTGGGCCGCAGGCCCACCCTGCATGTTTGGGGGCCCATGTGCTTTACCTCAGCGCTTTTCATATTGCAAGCGATCGGTACGGCGCTGGTTTTAGATGCTATCGCAAGGCGAATACACAAAATTGAATAAAGCACGGCAGCTGTTGGAATGAAATTGAACGACAGTTCCTAACTAGCAATCAGAGTTGCAATTCTATCAATGATATACCATGTGATTAATAATACAGTCGTACTACTTATACACACAGGACACTTGTTTCGCCATGCTAGATTATTACATCAAAATCTCTCGGAGGATAGATCAGTTCGGCAGTTGCGTGCTGCTACCGAAGAATTTCAAAGTTGATTTGGACCAGCTCTCCTTGCCGAGAAAGTTCGATTTTGACATCATCCCCTACCTCAAGATATGATCTAGATTTGAACCTTGACCATCCTTTAGCATCAATCATCATGTGACCATCCTTTGTACTTATGGTATATTGAGCAGGTTCATTCACACCAAGGCTGCGCATGGTAAGAGAAACATGGCCGCAGTCGCCTGGATTGTTGAACGACTCCCTCGTTGCTCTAGGAATTCTCTATTTGCAAACAAGAAGACATACCCAAACAGTTAGATCAACATAGTGAATCATGTGAAACAACATGGAAAGAGAAAAGAACGAAGCACTTGGGCGGCCAATGCTTACCAAGAAGGTGGAGATGTCGGTTTTTGTAAGTACTTTAGTATATGAAGTGCGAACTGCAGCCCAGTGTATTGCCGGTGCAACTGCACGGGACGGAGCAGGTGCAAGTGCAAGTGTTGGTGCAGGTGCTGAAGCCGCTGCTGCTGCCGAAGATGGTGCTCCTTGTAGAGCTGGTGCCAGTGTCGGAGCAAGTGCCGGTGTCGATGCCCGATCCTCCGGTAGATTAGACTGATCTGCTGACGCGGTCGGTGCCTAATCCTCAGCTGGATCAGACTGAGCTGCTGCCGCTGTCAGTGCTAGAGCAACTGTCGGTGCTCGATCCGTTGCTGAAGGTGGTACCGATGTGCGAGGCAGCGGTGATCGTGTCTGGTCTGCTATGATCAGCTTTCTAACTTGACTAGGATCTATGACCGTGATCCAGTTTTTTTCTTCATTTCTTTTAAACGCGAGAAGGACTAATTGTGGCATTTTTGTTAAACCAAACTGCAATACATCATAGGGATTCAACTTATACTCAGACAACAGATTGATCCAATTTTTTCCAGTAATATAAGTGTGGACAGTGCCTTCGTTAATGACACGACATAAGAAGTGAAACCTGCAAAAATAGCCATCATAGAGCAATCAAAACGGTTTATTCTATGATGAATGTCACATGGAAAAACCTGCATCCTAAAATTTCAGGAAAAGAAAGAAAACATGACATTAATTCAATAAGATTTAGACAGTAAATCAATAAGATTTACTTGATGTGATACGAGTGAATCCTTACCAGGAAATCACTATGTTGAAGTACTAAACAGAAGATTGATCGTCCAACAACGGGTGGCATGCAGGGGCCCCGCCTACTCCCACAAGCAGGACAGTCCGAAGGTCGTGACAAATCGTATGGACCGAACATCCATGGGACTGGAAATCCTGGTGGGTGCGATAAACCCTGCAATGCATATAGATATTGGTGTGTAACCATAATTGATAAACCGTCCTCACAAAAAATATGATCTGGATACTTCAAAATATACAGACTGATTGAGTGGACAAACATTAACATAGACCGTTCTCAGGACTGACCACACACCAAAAGCGGCAGTACTAATAAACAATACAAGGTTCACAAACACAAATCAAGTACTGAACAATAGTACTTACTACAGACAAGCAAAGTTGCACTAACTAAACTCTGTAGACTATTTCTTGCCACCGACCTACGGGATGAACCCTGCATAACTAACTAGGCCATGGACTTCGTGAGAGATGTCTACATGCACCATCACCATCTTGTCAACCTTGGAGAACCTAACAGAGTGGTCTTTCCACTCATAAGCATGATGATGAAGACAGGTCGCATCAAATTTGTTGGGAAGCTTTACAAGAACCACACCCTTTGTAATCGAAGGCACAGCCAGGAAATTGTTGTGGTCAAGTACATCCTTAAGAACACGCCTGACAACCAAGTTATAGGAAAACACTAGTTCAGGACACGTGGCGACAAGGACACAACAGCTGGATAGTTCAGCAGTAGAACTCATCATCAAGTCTTCTAGTTCACACGGCATGACCTTGAGAACTTCATCTCCACCGCAGACTTGGTTCTAATTCACACAGAAACCATATTTTATTACTACCTCCGTTCATAAATATAAGATGATTTTCGATATTATACTCCATATATGACTACATATACGCACAGAAATGAGTGAACAAAGACATTAGAACATGTCTTTAAAGGCATGAGAGCAGAGGGATTACTTGCAATATCCATAACACAAGTTACTGAGGCAAATATACCCTCTTCAAAGGTAGCATTGATGTTCATAAAGTACTCCCTCCATCCCAAAATTCTTGTCTTAGATTTGTCTAGATACGGATGTATCAAGTCACATTTTAGTATTATATACATCCGTATCTAGACAAATCTAAGACAAGGAATTTGGGACAGAGGGAGTAGTTGAAAGTAATCTATAAGAAATCAGTGTCAACCTCTCGCATGTTTTGGTCAAAAGAGGAATTTAGAACCGTAATTTGGCACACTAAAATCACATGCAAGATCACCCAGAAAGTTGTACTACCAGTACTAGTACTGTGTGCTAGATGAAAAAACACGATCAAGATCGAGAAAAAGATCATCAACAAGAGTGAAAGGAGGAACGAGATGAGGTAGAAGCGAAGCGAGTGGGGGTTTTCTTCAAGAGAGGAAGCTGAGAGAGAAGAGTGAAATGATGGTTGCTTCGTCCGTCCAACTTACTGCTGCAAAGGAGGGGGTTTTGTGATTGGACGGCTCATTGGGCATTACTGCGGCGCTTCGATCGGGGTAGTCTACCGTCACTCTACTACAGAGTAATTTAGTGCATGGCTAGTGGACCCAGGTGCTGGCTGTCCCACACGTCGGTGAAAGTGAGTAATTTAGTGCATGGCTGGAGGAGGATCCGCATGATAGAGCGTGTCCACTATTTTTATGAAGAAAAAAAATGATTACATTAAGCGTTACCACTCTGACGACGGAGGAGTGTGAAACACGGCAGCCACTTGAACATACACAGTGCTCCTACTACTAGGCATGTGCAGTGGTTCATACGTCAGTACTACACAATCTTGTTGCTAGTTAAGTAAGATATGACGATAACAAATGATGTTGTGCGCATGTGAACTACTCCTATATGTAACATAGTACCACTTTTTCGACTGTCCGGTCGAGAATGAACAGTGAGATCAATGTTAACAGAAGTAGGTCCACAGCGCATGGAGAGTACGGTGCTACAGTAATCCATGAAACATGAACCATATGAAGCACGAATAGTGTTAGGCAGGATGTATGAAGGGTGCACGGGATGGGAGCAAACGTTCCCTTCTCGACCCACTTTTGGGTGTTTGGCAGAGTGCATGAAGGGTGCATGAGTCCACACTAGTAGGTTAACAGAAATACACGAAGAGGAAACAACCATATTGAGATGAGAATGCAACCAAACACACCCACACTTTTTGTGCTACAGTGACTGGTCTGCACCGTCTGAGTTTGATCCAACGGTCATGTTGCATCGAGACAAGGACATGCCCATGAAAAGGGCGCCTAAACACCACCGAAGTCCCTCTGCTTCTCCAGGCGCACGATGTTGGTGATGCAGGGTGCAACCGCCCACAGAGCCCGCTCCCGGTCGACGGGAGCCAGCACGTCAAAGACGGTGTCCAATGGCACGAATGGATTCCGGTGACGGAGCCCTGAAAGGATTCGCCCGGCAACGGCGACGGTAGCCCGCAACCCCTCCTTGTCCAGCTCAGCCCCCACCATCATGCGGAGACGGCTTAGCTCCTCGGAGATATAGGTGAAGAAGGAGACTAGGTCAGGACACGGCTCGTTGAAGTCGACTGGGTGGTCGAACGGGTTTAGCCCGACGGCTGGCATCGTCGCGCTGGCATGATGGTCGGCATCTCGCAGCCGCAACACGTGCGTGGCAACTTGGTTCACCAAGTGGCTGAGGCGATCCTAGACTTCGTCACGATCGGCCTGCTCGCGCTCCAGCCGGCTCCCCTAACGGCCTATCGTATCTCCCGCTTTCTGCAGCAACGTCGCCGACGCCTCGAGCATGTTTGTGGTGGACGCCTGCCGCTTTTGAAGCTTCTTGAACTCCCGCACATAACGGAGGAGCATGGCACTCCTCTCCTCCTTGAGCTCACGGAGCTCCACGTCCTTGTCCCTGAGCTCCGCATCCTTGGCATGGAGCTCCTGTGTCAGGCGCCTCACCTCGGACTCCGTGATTTGCTGCGCCGCCATGGCACTAGGTAGAAGCAATGGGGAGAGGAAGCAAAGGGGGTGAAACGGCTGAAAGGCAATGCAATCTACGGGAAGGCGGAGGGAGCCAGCTGAGGAGCGGGGAATCTTTTTGTTTTCACCACGGTAAAACACAAGTCGATGACTTCTCACATCAAGGAGCAGTGGGTTTTATAGGCGGAGTCATTATGACTAATTGCTGCCGCGCCTGCTCCTATCAATCAAAAAATTAAAAATCCTGCCACGCCTGCTCCTGTCAATCAAAAAATTAAAAACCCTGCCGCACCCAAACACCAGAGCAACGCCGTGGTGGATATTTAAATTTACCTGCCGGCAAGTAGATAAAAAAGGGGTGAAAAAACAAATGTGGCGGCGGCCTAGCTAATCGGTCGAACTAGCCCAACTAGCTAGCCACCATGCTTCACTGATGTACTTGGCAGGAAAGGTGGTCTTTCATGATTTGACGACTCATTTACTTGCTTCGGCGCTACGAACAAGGAGGACCCAGAAAACGCGTGGTAGGGCGTCCCACGTTAGGAAGAATATATGCGTGCACCACCCGGGAGGACCCCAAAACCGCGTGGTAGGGTGTGCCACGTCTCGGCATGGAGGAAAAATGTGCGTGTAAAAATATACCGTATCAGACGTAGTACCTACAGTTCGACCTCGAGACGCAGCCAGTCGGTCGAAAACAACCCACTAGCCACACAGCTTCATCATGCAAACATGGCATGGAGTATAGATGTTGTTAGCTCCGTCTCGACCAGCCACAACGTCTCTTGTTCTAGGCGATTCTTCTATTTTTTCAAGCTCTATTTTAGTTGTAATAACACCACGGCAACCTAGCGCCGCTCTTCGTGTGTGCTCATGCAAAGGTTAGACGATGGAGAGAAGAGAGATTGAGATCGTAGACCTAGGACCCACCAGTAAGTGAGACAATGGTCATGCACATGTTGACGAGGCACTCCCTCTACTCTACTCAACGTAAGTACTGTATAAAATCAAGTTATGGGACAAAGCCAACAATCGTTGTTGTTTCAGGCTATTGACTTACGCTTTGTAGTCCAGATTTGTTAGTTTTAGGTTCAAATTTGATTAATGACAAGTGGGACCTCCATGTGTTGTTCCGATATTTTAGTATAGGATGTTTTTTTTGAACAAATACTTTGCGCGGTTAGACAAGTAACGGCACGAGTTACACATATTTTGCAAGTTTATGAACAAAAATGATAGCGGCATAGAATATCACATCCACCCCGCAGCTTAGATACTATGGTGATGCGAGTTTTTACACCATTGGAAGTGAGATCCAATGGCTTGGGAGTAGTATTTGTAATTATGCGCAATTTCCAAACTCTCCAAAGGTTTTTTTTGCAAATAAAACATTCAGGCCTCGTGTGTGCCGCTGCATCTTCGATCCAACGGCTCCCCGTTGCTCATATTAGGTGCTCCCCGTAGCTTAATTACCCGCTATGGTGATATGAGCATCTAGGTCGTATGATCAGTGATCAGATGGCAGATGCATAGTACTTGTACTTTCTGCGCATTTCCCAAACTCTATCAGCCGTATATTGCAAAAACATTCAAACCTCCTACTGTGGGCCATTAGATCTCAGTGAACTTGTATCACCATAGAATCTATGGTGCGGGAGCACCTCATATTCTCCCGTGCGAGAAAACATAAGGTGCTATCGTAGCTTGGATGCTACGGTGATACGAGCTTGGAGGTCGTTTGATCTGAGACCCAATGGCATCTGAGCAGTCTTTGTGCTTGTAAGCAGCAGCTGAACTCTTTTGGGGCTTTTCTGCAAAAAACCCTTCGAACCACCGAGGAGGTGTTGGGTCACAAATCCAACGGCTCCGAAGAGCTTGTGTCACCAAATCATCTAAGGTGTGGTAGCACATGATATTCTTACATACAGGAGAATATGATGTTGAAAGCACAAGTGCTCCTTGGGTGATTTTGGTAATTAATGTCAACATATCTCTTGTTGGACTAACACTTTTACCTAGTATGTTTCACACAAGTTCAACAAATGAAGTGGCATGGACTAAAGGATGTGGAACCCCTTCAAGATGCTAAGGACAAAGGATTGGCTCAAGCTTCAAGCACAAGACTGTACATTTTCCATTTTAGTGATCCAAGATCACATTGAGTCTAAAGGAAAAGCCAATACTATCAAGAGGGGATGAGGTGTTGCTTAATGGCTTGCTTGCTCAAAATGCTTAGTGATATGCTCCAATGCCCTCAACTACTTTCTCACATCCACATATGACCTAAGCCAAAAGTCCAACTCGGTCCTACCGATTCCTTCTACCCGGCGCCACCGAGTTCAGATGTCTTAGCCACTGCCACAAACCCTAGGCAAATCGGTCTCATCGATAGGGATCTCGGTCTCATCGAGATGGGATTGTAATCTCTCTGTGTATGTCCATTACCAAAATCGGTCTCACCGAGTTTGAGTAATCAGTACTACTGAGATTACAATGCAAACTCTCTGCTTAGCTTATTACCAAAATCGGTCCCACCGAGTTTCTGTAATCGGTCACACCGAGTTTGCCTGACCAGCTCTCTGGTTAGCTTATTACCAAAATCGGTCCCACTGAGTTTGTGTAATCGGTCTCACCGAGATTATGTTATGCCCTAACCCTAACCATATCGGTTCTACCGAGTTGCATGTCGGTGCCACCAAAAATCCTAACGGTCACTAGATTTGCTGAATCGGTCCGACCAAGCTTCTCAATTCGGTCCCACCGAGATTGGTAAATTGTGTGTAATGGTTAGATTTTGTGTGGAGGCTATGTATACCCCTCCACCCACTCTTCATTCATGGAGAGAGCCATCAGAACGAACCTACACTTCCAACATGCATTTTCTGAGAGAGAGCCACCTACACTTGTGTGGAGGCCAAGATATTCCATTCCTACCATATGAATCTTGATCTCTAGCCTTCCCCAAGTTGCTTTCCACTCAAATCTTCTTTCCACCAAATCCAAATCCTGAGAGAGAGAGTTGAGTGTTGGGGAGACTATCATTTGAAGCACAAGAGCAAGGAGTTCATCATCAACACACCATTTGTTACTTCTTGGAGAGTGGTGTCTCCTAGATTGGCTAGGTGTCACTTGGGAGCCTCCGACAAGATTGTGGAGTTGAACCAAGGAGTTTGTAATGGCAAGGAGATCGCCTACGTGAAGATCTACCGCTAGTGAGGCAAGTCCTTCGTGGGCGACGATCATGGTGGGATAGACAAGGTTGCTTCTTCGTGGACCCTTCGTGGGTGGAGCCTCCGTGGACTCGCGCAACCGTTACCCTTCATGGATTGAAGTCTCCATCAACGTGGATGTATGATAGTATCACCTATCGGAACCACGACAAAAACATCTGTGTCTCCAATTGCGTTTGAATTATCCAATCCCATCCCTTTACATTCTTGCAAGTTGCATGCTTTACTTTCCGCGGCTCATATACTCTTTGCATGCTTGCTTGTTATGTATTATGAGTGTTAAACTTGTGGATAAACTTCACTTAAACTTAAAGAAGTAAAAAACTGCAACTTTTGGTACTTAGTGTCTCATCACCCCCCCTCTAGACACCTCTTCTCGATCCTTTAATTGGTATCAGAGCTTTGGTCTCCATTGCTTTGGTTTAAACACCATTGGAGGAAGATGCATGAGTCTACTATTGGGAGTCTTAGACATAGAGTGCCTATACTTGATGGAGAGTACTTTCATGAGTGAAAAAATAAGATGCTTGTGATTTTCAGTCAATATGATTTGAACAAGTACATTGCTAGCCCTTGTGCACCTCATGTTGATCCTATGCATCCTACCCTTGATGAGTCAATTGACATGATTCGCAATCTTAGAACTGTTGAACTTATCACTAGAGGCTTGCCTAGAAACTTGATTGGATGTTTGCTTACTCTTAAGTGTGCCTACACCATATGGAAATTTCTTGAAGAACGTTTTCCAAATTATTCCTTGAAAAATGTAGATGAAATTCTCCATAAGTCTATTACCTTGAGTAAGATGAATTCTAGTGATCCTATGTTTGGTGATTGTCTATTTGAGCTTACAAACCTTATGCATGCCAAAGGAGATGTTGGAATTATTAGTGATATTATTTCCGAAGCTATAAAAATTCATAAACAAGATCATTGTCAAACTCACTCTAACGAATCACCCTCTCTAGGATTTGATCCACCACATGATTATGTTGAACATGGATACTATGATGAGGATGATGATAGTGACTTTGATCTTGATGATGCAATGAGACACTTTCGTCTTATGGCAAATCTTCGGGGATATATGGCAGGAGGAAAGGAATGGGTTCCTGATAGTGGATGTACCGATCACATGACCGGAGATAAAGATATGTTTCGCGAGCTTGCTGAAAACGACGGCCCTTGAAAGTATGTCACGTTTGGTGACAACTCAAAGGGTAAGGTGGTTAGCCTCGGTAAGGTGGCCATATCACATGATAGCTCCATACAAAATGTCATGCTAGTTGACTCTTGGCTACAACTTACTTTCAGTATCTAGACTTGCTAAGTTCGGTTTCAATGTCCTATTTACTGAAGTAGATTACCAAGTGTTTCGTAGAGATAATCATAAAATGGTCTTTATCGGTGTATGTAGAGGTGATCTATACATTGTTGATTTCACTAAAAAGGCTCAACCTAGAACTTGCTTTATTGCTAAATCCTCTAAATATTGGTTATGGCATAGACGATTAGGTCATGTTGGCATGTGAAACCTTGACAAGCTTATTAAAGGAAATCATATCCTTGGCGTTAACAATGTCATATTTGATAAGGATAGACTTTGCAGCGCTTGTCCGGCAGGTAAACAGGTCGGAGGGAGGCATCCCATAAAAAACATCATGACCACAAGGAGGCCACTCGAGCTACTTCACATGGATCTTTTTGGTCCCAACACTTACAAAAGTCTCGATGGAAATTCTTTTGGTCTAGTTATAGTTGATGATTTTTGAAGATTTACGTTGGTGTTCTTTCTCAATGATAAATCGCAGGTTCAAAAGATCTTAAAAAACTTCGCTAGGAAGGACCAAAATCAATTTGAAGTGAAGATCAAGAAGGTTCGCAACGACAACGGAACGGAGTTCAAGAACGCAAATGTGGATACCTTTCTTGATGAAGAAGGTATTTCACACGAGTTCTCGGCTCCGTACACACCTCAAGCAAATGGAGATGTTGAGAGGAAGAACCAGACGCTCATTGAAATGGCGAGAACGATGCTTGATGAGTACAAGACGCTGAAGCACTTTTGGGCGGAAGCGGTTGAGATAGCTTATCACGCAAGAAATCGCTTGTATCTTCACAAGCTACTCGGCAAGACGGCATACGAGCTCCTCACCGGTAACAAACCCCAAGTTGGATACTTTCTGGTATTCGGCTCAAAGTGCTACATTCTTGATAAGCATCATCGTTCTAAATTTGCTCTTAAGTCTCATGAAGGTTTCCTACTTGGTTATGGCTCAAACTCTCACACATACCGTGTCTACAATAATTTCACCCGAAAGGTTGAAGAAACAGTAGATGTGAAGTTTGATGAATCTAACGGCTCGCAAGTAGAGCAATTGCCAATTGATGTAGGAGACAAAGATCCCTCGGAAGCAATCCAAGACTTGTCTATTGGCAAGATTCGTCCAACGGAAGTGAAGGAGAGTACCTCGTCTGTCCAAGTGGAAGCTTCTACCTCACGACAACGTGAACCAAGGGTTGATACGGAAGCATCCACAAGTGGGACACACCAAGATGAAGAAAACGAGGAAGTGCGCCAAGACGAACGTCAACAACCTCCTTCTCCACCACGACAAGAGAACGACAACGCCAACAATGAAGAAGGCCAAGAAGAAGAACAAGATGAAGAAGATGTTCAACCAAGACCCAAGCAAAAGCTTTCACAAGTTCGAGCAAGAATTGCTAAAGACCATCCCTTCGAGCAAATCTACAATGATATCCAAACCGGGAGAATCACTCGCTCTAAAACTCGTTTAGCTAACTTTTGTGAACACTATTCATTCATCTCTAGCATTGAACCTATGAAGGTTGAAGAAGCATTGGAAGATCCTGATTGGATAAACGCTATGCATGAAGAGCTACACAACTTTGAGAGAAATCAAGTGTGGACATTGGTTGAGAAGCCCGACAACAACCACAACATCATCGGTACCAAATGGGTGTTTTGCAACAAGCAAGATGAAGATGGACAAGTAGTTCGCAACAAAGCACGTATCGTCGCCCAAGGCTACACACAAGTCGAAGGTATGAACTATGGTGAGACTTATGCTCCCGTTACTAGACTTGAGTCCATTTGCATCTTACTTGCCAACGCTAATCACCATGATATCACCTTGTATCAAATGGACATTAAACGTGCTTTTATAAATGGTGAAATAGAGGAGGAAGTATATGTTAAGAAACTAAGCAACCTCCCGGCTTTGTTAATCCTAAGAAACCTGATCATGTTTACAAACTTCACAAAGCTCTTTATGGTCTTGAACAAGCTCCTAGAGCGTGGTATAAATGCTTAACCAAGTTCCTTATTGAAAAAGGCTTTGAAATTGGAAAAATAGATTCTACTCTTTTTACTAAGAGGGTCAATGGAGAACTATTTGTATGCCAAATCTATGTTGATGATATTATATTTGGTTCTACTAACCCTCACTTTTGTGAAAAGTTTGGAAAGCTAATGTCGGAGAAGTTTGAGATGTCTATGATGAGTGAACTCAAATTCTTTCTTGGTTTGCAAATCAAGCAAACTAAGGAAGGTACCTTTGTATCTCAAACAAAGTACACCAAGGACTTATTCAAGAAGTTCAATATGCAAGAATGCAAAGGTATGACTAAACCCATGCCTACTAGTGGACATCTTGATTTGACCAAAGATGGTGAACCGGTAGATCAAAAGGTTTATCGCTCTATGATTGGTTCACTGTTATATCTATATGCTTCACGTCCCGATATTATGCTAAGTGTGTGCATGTGTGCACGATATCAAGCTGCTCCTAAAGAATTTCATCTTAAGGTCGTGAAAAGGATAGTGAGATACCTAATCCATACACCAAACTTTGGCATTTGGTATCCAAAGAGGGCCTCTTTCGATCTTGTTGGCTACTCCGACTCGGACTATGCTGGTGACAAGGTTGATAGAAAGTCCACTTCGGGTACTTGTCAATTTCTTGGTAGATCTCTTGTGTCTTGGTCTTCCAAGTAAGAAAACTCGGTATCCTTGTCCACCACCGAAGCGGAATACATTGCCGCTGGTTCATGTTGTGCTAAATTACTTTGGATGACCCAAACTCTTAAAGATTATGGGATATATGTGAAACATGTTCCATTACTTTGTGACAATGAAAGTGCTATCAAGATTTCTCACAATCCCGTGCAACACTCTCGAACTAAGCATATTGAAGTTTGTCATCATTTCATTCGAGATCATGTTGCTAAGGGTGACATTAATCTTAAGCATGTTCGCACCGAAAAGCAATTAGTGGATATGTTCACCAAACCACTTGATGAGAAAGTGTTTTGCAGGCTAAGGTGAATTGAACATCATTGATGCTTCAAACTTGGAGTAGGAACTCCATTGGATACATGCAAGACATGAGCCTATGACTAATCCTTGATATTTCTCTTATGATGATAATCTTATGTCTTGGATATATTTTCACCTTGCATGTTATCTAACTCATGTAGGTACTTGGATGAATCTAAATCTATGAAATTGCAACTCACTCACATCTTGAGCAATCTCTACATAACCAAGTCTCTACACAATGATGGTTGAAGACAAGGAAGCACGAAACCATTCAAACATATCCTTTGACAAGTTTATTATTGAACTGCATGATTGTCATTTTGGACACAAGTGCTCTTCCTTGCAAAAACTAACCCATGTAGGTAGATGAACTCAAATCCCAAGTGGTGCTCCACACTCTTGATGAGCTACATCAACTTTGAGCAACCCACATAAGTTCAACTACATGATCACGATCAACACCACCACCCAAGGTATGTTATTCCATCTTAGAGAAGCTTTACTCCAAGTCATGAGTCAAAGAAACTCGACAAGATGTGAATACATCAAGATGCTTAAACAAAAAATGGTAACCCCATTTTGAGCTTAACCGATGAGTATGACCTATGATCAAGTGATCTCACTTGACTCCTAAGTCAATATACTCTAACATAGGTGACTTTATCGCTGACCAATTCTAGATGAAGTTTTCTTGTGTTCTTTTTTGTGATCTTGCATCTGTCTCATGCATATTTGTTTCCCGTTTCAAAAAAAACTTCATCTAGATTTTGTTTCTCTTCTATTTATTCTGCATTCCCTGCATCAAATTCATTGCAAATCCTTCAGTTAATTCCTTGCAAATCCTTGTGAGATCTTACTTCTCTAGTGAGCTGAGGTGACAAGTGTTTTCTCTGTAATGAACTGCATTACTTTTGATCCAGCCCCACTCAATGAATCTTGTCCTCTACAAGCATCACATTTACCTTGCTGCTTTGTTCTGTGACTCAAGGACCAAACCCATTCACGACAAATTCCAGAAGACCCTTCTTGGAAATTGATGTCAAAGGGGGAGAGAGAGATCACATCAAATCTTAATCATATCTCTAGGGGGAGAGAATACTCAAGGAGAGAGTAATCTTCAAGGATCCCAGATGCTTGGTGTTCAAGAGGAGAGATGCCACATGTCTTCTTGAGGGGAAAGACATGTTCATATGTGCTTATTTGCATTAGCTTTGTTCATTTGTTTCTTTGAGCTCTAATTTTCTGTTCCCTATCTTCTCCCAGTACCCCATGCTAGATTCAGGGGGAGCAAGAAATCTAAGGGAAAGAAACTTCTTAAATTCATTGCACATCTTTACCTTTGGGGACATGTCTATATCAAATGTGGTACTTAGTACTCACTCTACATGTCATCCCAGTCTTGGTACTCTTGTGGTTTCCTTCTGTTTGCTCTGGCTAGTAGGTGTATCTGTGTTATCTAACCGACGCAGGTTCATTCCATCCTAAGCCAACTCAAGACCATAAGGTAAGTATATGCATCACAGTCATGTGTGTGAGAAATTCTTGCTGATATACATATTGTTTGCAAGAAGGACTCATGAGCATGAAGGTACATTTCCCATATTCATATCTTTTGCTCTGATGCATATAGCCAAGATACATGTAACACATTTCCTACTCTGTCATGGTTATGCTCTCACATGCTTCTATATTCCATATTCACATGGTTGCATACATGCAGGGGGAGCCTATGCTTGTTACATGTCTTTCCAAAGCTTTACTTGTTATTCTCTACAACTCTATCTAAAGCTTTGATGTATGTTATCATCAATTACCAAAAAGGGGGAGATTGAAAGCACAAGTGCTCCTTGGGTGATTTTGGTAATTAATGTCAACATATATCTTGTTGGACTAACACTTTTACCTAGTATGTTTCAGACAAGTTCAACAAATGAAGTGGCATGGACTAAAGGATGTGGAACCCCTTCAAGATGCTAAGGACAAAGGATTGGCTCAAGCTTCAAGCACAAGACTCTACATTTTCCATTTTAGTGATCCAAGATCACATTGAGTCTATAGGAAAAGCCAATACTATCAAGAGGGGATGAGGTGTTGCTTAATGGCTTGCTTGCTCAAAATGCTTAGTGATATGCTCCAAAGCCCTCAACTACTTTCTCACATCCACATATGACCTAAGCCAAAAGTCTAACTCGGCCCTACTGATTCCTTCTATCCGGCGCCACCGAGTTCAGATATCTTAGCCACTGCCACAAACCCTAGGCAAATCGGTCTCATCAATAGGGATCTCGGTCTCACCAAGATGGGATTGTAATCTCTCTGTGTATGTCCATTACCAAAATCAGTTTCACCGAGTTTGAGTAATCGGTACTATCGAGATTACAATGCAAACTCTCTGGTTAGCTTATTACCAAAATCGGTCCCACCGAGTTTGTGTAATCGGTCTCACCGAGTTTGCCTGACCAACTCTCTGGTTAGCTTATTACCAAAATCAGTCCCACCGAGTTTGTGTAATCAGTCTCACCGACATGACGTTATGCCCTAACCCTAACCATATCGGTTCTACCGAGTTGCATGTCGGTCCCACCTAAAATCCTAACGGTCACTAGATTTGCTGAATCGGTCCGACCGAGTTTCTCAATTCGGTCCCATCGAGATTGGTAAGTTGTGTGTAAAGGTTAGATTTTGTGTGGAGGCTATTTATACCCCTCCACCCACTCTTCATTCATGGAGAGAGCCATCAGAACGAACCTACACTTCCAACTTGCATGTTCTGAGAGAGAACCACCTACACTTGTGTTGAGGCCAAGATATTCCATTCCTACCATATGAATCTTCATCTCTAGCCTTCCCCAAGTTGCTTTCCACTCAAATCTTCTTTCCACCAAATCCAAATCCCGTGAGAGAGAGTTGAGTGTTGGGGAGACTATCATTTGAAGCACAAGAGCAAGGAGTTCATCATCAACACACCATTTGTTACTTCTTAGAGAGTGGTGTATCCTAGATTGGCTAGGTGTCACTTGGGAGCCTCCGACAAGATTGTGGAGTTGAACCAAGGAGTTTGTAATGGCAAGGAGATCGCCTACGTGAAGATCTATCGCTAGTGAGGCAAGTCCTTCGTGGGCGACGGCCATGGTGGGATAGACAAGGTTGCTTCTTCGTGGACCCTTCGTGGGTGGAGCCCTCCGTGGACTCGCGCAACCGTTACCCTTCGTGGGTTGAAGTCTCCATCAACGTGGATGTACGATATAGCCACCTATCAGAACCACGATAGAAACATCCGTGTCTCCAATTGCGTTTGAATTCTCCAATCCCATCCCTTTACATTCTTGCAAGTTGCATGCTTTACTTTCCGCTGCTCATATACTCTTTGCATGCTTGCTTGTTATGTATTGTGAGTGTTAAACTTGTGGCTAAACTTCACTTAAACTTAAAGAAGTTTAAAACTGCAACTTTTGGTACTTATTGTCTAATCACCCCCCCTCTAGACACCTCTTCTCGATCCTTTCAGATGTCCTCCTTAATATTAGATGCTACGGTGATACGAGCTTCGAGGTTGTTGGATATGGGATCCAAGGGCATCTGAGTAGTTTTCGTACAAATTGTGTGCAATTCTCAAACTCATCAAGGTTTCCTGTAAAAATATTAAGACACATCATGTGAGCTACTATATCTTAGATCTACAAGCTCCAAGCAACTCGTATCGGCATATAGCATCTAAGGTATGGGGGCACATGCTATTCTCCCAGAGAGGAGGAGTGGGGGTGCACAACCAATGGTGGTTGGGAGGGTGGGGACAAATATAATCTAAACAACCCTAAATAGAGCTCCACAATTTTATCTAAGGTAAAGGGGTTGAGCCCCGACAATCATAGCTCCGCCTAAACACAACATTTGCATGTACTGTAGTACTAGACTTAATATTCATGTTTCAGTTTCATGTTCATTTTAAATATTGAACTGAGGACCATGCATGTCTTATATTTTACTCCCTTCGTTCCGAAATATTAGTCTTTTTAGAGGTTTCAAATGGATTGGCACATACGGATGTATATAGACATATTTTATAGTCTAGATTCACCCATTTTGCTCCATATGTACTCACTTGTTGAACACTCTAAAAGACTAATATTTAGGAATAGAAGGAGTATTTTTGAATTCGTGTCATACATGCATGGTTTGGAAAAATAGATGCACTATACTTATTGGATTGTTGTTGTGTTCATGCATGTGTGTCTCTGTGTGTGTGTGTGTGTGTGTGTGGTCATATGCTTGATACATACAAAGTTTTCTCACCTCCATATTGTTCATCTTTTAAATTTTCATTTGCATTGGAAAACTTACTAGGGATACCATGAAATGTGAAATCCATGTTGAGATCACCATATCACAAACTCACTCTAATTCAACAACTCATCATAAGTTCGTTCGGCAATATGGGTATTGTAATACACATAGATTCGTTCGGCAATTTAAAAGGTTCCTTTCGTATTCTCGAATGGTAGGACCCAACGGCGTACGAGCCAGACCTTGGCTCGTGTTGATCCTAAAAAAATAAAAAATAAAAAAACCGGGCTCGTGTCCTTCGGTGGCGTGCGTGGTATGCACATTAGGCAACCCCAACCAGTCGAGCCTCAGCGTTTCAAGTCAAAATATCTGGCGGCCAGAATTCCAGCCCTAGGAAATTCCCCTCATGTCCCCGGTCCATAATGACTATCGATGAACAATGGAGGGATGCTTTAGTAACTAGACAACGTTACCTACCGTGCCAAGCACGGTTCAATTCCCTCGGTCGCCGCTCGTCAAGGTCACCCGTCAACTTCATTGCCTAGTACTACTACTACTACACTAGGAGGAGCATAGAATTGAGCCCGTTTGTTCGTGCCTACTACTTGAGTTAATATATCAGGCAATGCACTGGTACGGAGGGATTATCCTTTTACTCTGCATATATAACTTGTCTAACTAAGCAAAATGTTTGACCAAATCCTTTCTTAAGAAATACAACAGGACAGATGTACGGCTTGAAAATTTATTGCATGATGCAGGTTATGATATTGTTTCGAATCCTGGCTCTTAAATTTTAGAAAATCCAAAAGTAAGCATAAATTCTTGAAACTGAGCATGGTCACGTGACATGGCACAAATATTACTTCGTAAGTTTTTTCTTCAATTTGAGACAAGCTGCTTATGACAAGTTGCACAAATGAAGAGCCAAGGTATTTTGGAACAAAGACCTGTCATGTTAAGGCGAACGCTTTCACTATTGAAACCGTGGGCGTTTACGTGCCACCACGAGTCACCGCTTCTCATCGGCATCTGCCGTCGGAGCAAGCGTGTGAGTCGACGAGAGGCGTGCGAGCAGACTGCTGCGTCGGCTGTCAGGGAGGCGTGCGAGCAGACCGCTTTGCAGGCTCACCGGGAGGCGAGCCCTTTGACCAGGCTCCGCCGCCCACCGTTGTCCCAACTGCTCCCACTTTCAATGTCACCGACGCCGCAGTTTAAAATCAACCCAGCACTACCCGATATCGCTACAATCTTCTCTCTTCCTCTCCGATTCTCCTATCGTCTACCTCCAAATAGCCTGACCTAAACATACGCCATGCCGCATCACAATGGTCTGCCCTTAGTGTTCTAGTTTCTTGAGGAAGATACCCGGCCGGAGTCTCAAGAACATAAGGCGCTTTGGGACGAGCTTGAACTAGCCTTGCGGGAAGACGCCGTGCCTTTCCTCGCTCCCGTTCTAGCTCCCATCGCCCCGACTAAGCCAGCGCCCATCCCCGTGGCATTGATGGGCTGGGAGCCACACATTGTCGTCGAGGTTGATCCCACAGGGTCCCACGAGGTCCCCGCCAACTTTCACGCGCCCGTGCACCTGCCAGCGCCTGCGCGTGCACTGACGCGCACGCCCGTGCCGGTGCCCGTGCACCTGCCATTGCATGCGCCTGCGCGTGCACTGACGTGCGTGCCCGTGCTAGTGCCCGTGCACACAAATGTATCTGCCGCGCCGTTGACAGCGCATATCCCCGCGCGGGTGCCAGTGCCCCCATCAGCGGCATGGATGTCCGTCGTCGACCACTTCCTTGCACCAACGCCAGTCGCCTCCTCCCGCCAGTTGACTCGCTCCGAAGTCCAGAATAATTTGGCTTTCCTTGAAGCTAGGCCAACGTCCAGGAGTACGCCAACAACGACGCAAGACGCCGCTGTCGCCGTTGGTCAGTGGCCCGACGACACATAGAGCACGGCAGAGGAGCCGCTTCCCACCACAAGACGCCCCCGACGCCGCCGCTAATCTAAATTTGCCATGAAAAACATTCGGATTGCCATGCTTAAAATCCGAACATTTATCACTTCCGTTTATTTTATATCGATCGTCATATAATTTAAAGTTGGAGTCAGACTGAACGAAATCTATGGTTTGATCGATTGAATGTTCTGCTAGAGCCGTATCAAATTAAATATAAAACATCATCAAGCCACATGTGTTCCTTGTCATCCAACGACCTAGACTGCTTCAATGTCGAGCGCTCAACACGTTTAGTGTGCAGTTAATTTCATGCCCAAAATCGTGCTAATCACATAAGAACACACAAATAATATCCTAGTACTAAATATCCGCATGCACTTAATATACTTCCAAATTAACGTGCATTGCACATACATACTGACTAGTGCTGCTAGTACGTGAAACTGGTGCCGTGACTTGTGAACGCGTCCAGATATGGTCAACGGCAATATTGCCCGCGAGTAATTCGTGTTTGCCCGCGCGTCTAAATGCAGAAGGGGAGGAGAGAGAGAGAGAGGACACATGGAACCCACCAGTAAATGAAGGCGAATAGTACTAAAAATAATATTACATGTTATCCATTAATTAGGCTGTGGTAATATAAAAACATTATGTGAACAAAGGGGGGTACAACAAACATTGCTGTTCTACGTATGTTGCCTATTGACGTGCGGCTTGAAGGCCCGGTCGCATGTTCGATCCTCGTCCTTTATTTTTTTAATTTGTATATGGGTCCAAATTTGTTTCATGACTGTGGGCCCCTCGGTGTGTAGTTTGTAGCACTTTTATTTGTGGGTCAAAATTTGTTCCATTCCAAGTGGACTATCGGTGTGTAGTTTTGTAGCTTATTTATAATAATTAAAGAGAACAACATAGTTTTTTGCAATAATACCATGGTGCGACATTGAAGGCGAGAAAGGACGCGCGAGAGAGCGATGACCGAGCCGAAATCAACTAGGGGAGTTGCGGGGGTTGCAACGGTGTTTGGAGTAGTTGTGGGCCGAATTCTACGAAAATATAATCTAAACTGACCAGAATAAATGCCTACATAGATTAATCCAAGGTTGGAGTGCCCCTCGCAATGTAAATAGCTCCGGTTTTGCGCGGGATGGAGAGGTAGTAGCTTCAATGCGTGGAAGATACGGTATGAGAAAGTGAGGTCAATCGAGAGACATATAGATAGAGAGACAAAGTGAGTGTGGTCCGACATTCATTGAACAGATATATATATATATATATATATATATATATATATATATATGCTCTGGAGAGATATTGTCCGATTGAGCTTTTGGCAAGGCTGAGGGTTGTAACATAGAGCTTGAGAGATGATCCAGTCACAGATGTGTAGATATATTTTGTGCATGGGAGGAAGCAAGGTAAATCGATCACATAGGGTCGCCATGCGATCGAAAGAGTGAGACGGGTTGGAGAGAGAGAGATAATGTGCATGAGAGAGTATACAATGTGAATAGGTCGAATTGGGCTCAAACATGGTGATATATCGTTTTTGTCCGAGAAAGAGCGATGTCAATCGAGACATACACACACACACACACAGAGAGAGAGAGAGAGAGATTGAGTGAGCGTGGCCCGCCATGAGGTCAAAAAAGTGGCGGCGGCTTGGATGGACTGACCTAGATAGACAATCTGCATGAGAGAGTATAGAGTGTGTCGATCGAGGACCGAACAGGGAGATATATCATTTGTGTGTGAACGAAAACAAGGTTAAACGAGACTCAAATAAAGAGAGCGAGATTGAGCGAGAGTGGCCCACCGTGCAGAACAAAGAGTGAGACAGTCTTGAGGGAGTGACCTAGATATACAACGTGTGTGCGTGCGCACTAGAGGTTGGGGGGCTAGATAGGCAATGCATGTATTTAGCGCAAGAGGGTGAGAGGGAGAGGGGAGAGAGAGAGAGCTCGGCATGGGGTGCAATGGCGGGTGTGTGAGGTAAATACATTTGGTAACAGAGTGGAAAAAGGGGTTGTGTAGTTGAGAGACTTAGATCGAAACATGGAGAGTAAGATTGAACGTGTGTTGGAAACTGATAGCTTCCTAAGGTGGTCAGGAGAGGAAGATTGACCGATACAAGAAGTATGTAGCATTTGTGCGGGGGAGGGGGGCTAAAAACAACATTTGAATTTACATAGTATGAGACTTAATATCAATGTTTCAATTCGGTGTACATTGTAAGATTTGAACCGAGGACCATGCATACGGGTAATTATTTCGAATTCGTGCCATACTAAGTTTCGAAAAGTTGACATTGACTCAATTTGTTGTGCTTTTTTGTGGGTCATATGTTTGAATCCATCCAAAAGTTTTCTCACTACCATGGTGTTCATCATATACATATGAATTTGTATTAAAAAAGTAGCGTGGATACAGTGAAATGCGAAATCCACGTTAGAATTAGATATCGCTACGTGACACACAGTCTAATTCAAATAACTAATTATGTGACACACACTGTAATCCACGTTAGCGTAGATACCGTTTCGATTTTTTTTCAAATAACTTCTCATTAAGTAATTTATAGTACTCCCTCTGTTCACTTCTATAAGACCTTGAAGACATTTCAGACAATGTGCAAAACAGTTCATTTTATGTTGTCTGAAACAACTTACAAAAGTGAACGGAGGGAGTATCTCGTTTTGAATGACTAATTATTGCAAGGAAAACACAGGCATGGTAATACATACAGATTCGTTTGCAAATGAAAGAAGATTCACTTGCATTCTCAAATGTAGGCGCACCAGGCAGACCAGGGTTGTGTCGGGGTGGACGCTGCTTCGGTGCCCTAAAGGCACTGCCTTTGGGTCACTGACATGTGGGCCAGCCACATTCTGGGCCCACGTGTCATGGACACAAAGGCAGGTGCCTTAAGGCACCGAAGCATAGTCATGTCAGGGTGGTCGCATGTGTCGGGCGGACGCGTAGCACCTAGCCACCCACCCCCTCCCTCCCTCCCCCACTCCCCCAACCCCACCCCCCCATAAAAGGACGACGACAAAATAAGTTCGCGCTTCCACGTTTCGGATTGAAATATCTGGGGGGCCCCAATTCCAGCCCTGCAAAATCTCTCTTCTCCACCGTCCCCTTCTGCGCCCAGATTGCTCAAATCCCTAATTCGCCACCAACCCAAGCAAAGTTCAAATCACCCCTCGTCTCATCTCTTTCCCCACCTCTGTGCCGGACGACAACGATGAAGATGACAGTCGCACTTCACCACCGCACCGGAGCTACCTCATCTACACCCTCGTCCACCGCACTGGGTGGTCCACCGACGACGTCGGCCGCCGCAACTGACGTGCCTCACAGACACCAAGTTCCACCACATCAGGTGCACTTCATCGACGCCGTCTCCCAGCTCACCGGGGCTACTTCACCGAGCACATCATCGCACCTCCACCCCCCAAGGCCGTTGGGGCTTCACCAACGGTCTCGTCCACCGCATCGTAGCGCTTCGCTGCCACTCAAGATCTGCATCCGTGCATGGCCAGCCAACGCCAGCGCATCACCCTCAATGGCACTGAAGTGACCCGCACTCTAGCTAGGCGAGCATGCCCAAACGCCGGCCCAAACTAGGTATCCACACATCACTCCCTTTTGCACTGTTCCGACGATGTTTGGATATCCTTTCACTGCCCTCTTAGCTTACACTCCTATGCAACTCTGACTTTAACTCTTATTTCTTCTTGAGATATCATCTGAAACAAGCAAATCCATTTTTTAGCGAAGCATGACAGCGCTAAGGGATCTGGTACACATCCTGCACACCCGTACAGCCTTGTAAGTATCTGTCCTCCGGTACAACATCAAGGTCGATTCCTCTTATTTGATCAACCATTCACCGTGTCAAAAATGCCGACGGGGATGCAAGGAGCACAAGGCCTGGACATCCAAGCAAGTGGTAACATGGACTTGTACATGGAACATCCCAAGCGCAAGCAGAGCTGCAGTGAGCCTGTACAACGAGCTAGCGTAAGTCCCTGCATTTCATTTAATTCATACTAGCATTCGTGTATTATTTGTGTGTAGTGGCGGATCCAGGAATTCAAGTTACCAGGGGCGAACATTTAACTTAAAAAATATGAAGGCACTTGCACTTTGGAAATCAACATACCTTGAGAAATGTGAAGCTACATGCACTTTGAAAACCAACTAATGATCCAAAGTACTTCAGATTATAAACACTAAATGATGCAAGCACCAAAAACACAAAATGCAACATGGTGTACAAGGACTACAAACATGGTCTGTACCTGCTTGAATTATTCGTTCTCTGGCTGAAAATATCAAAGTGTAATTGCACCTATAACTAGTGCGCAAACTGCATATCAATATATCTATCCTGCACAAGTATGCCAATAGTTTCAAAAAACAGATTAGAAAAGTATTTATGCTATGTTGTCATGATACGGGGACTTTCTGGTAGATGGCCTCGACGTTTCCTCAAGCTATGAAAATGCACTATAATTTGCTTGTCATCAATGCCCGCAAATATCTGTCTCTCTCAACATAGTAGATCATCATTAGACACTAAATCCTTCAATGAGCTTGCAAAATGCTTGGATTAGATCCCTCATTAGACACTATATGTTCATCACCAGGAGCATGTAAAATGTTTGCATCAAATCCTTCATTAAAAGTCTGTTCATTAGACACTTCAGGCTCAAGAACAACATGAGCTTGTATGTTTGCACTGGAAACTTGATTAGATACATCAGATTCAGTCAGTTCAATATTGATTGGGGGAGTTATAAAATAAGTAGAAATTGGTTTCATTTTCTCATAGATTCCCTACATACAAGCAGTTTTACAACACCGTCAGGTTTAACTATCGGCCAGAAATTGAAGAGTTGAATTAGATAAAATCAGGGATGTGATGTACCTGCTCATTGTGCATGCTACTCTTGCAAGCTGCAACTATCCATTTGCGCAAGCTCGATGCCATGCCCATGCTGCCGCCGCTGCCTCCCATGTAGGCTACACCCAAGGTTGTATCTTCATCTTCTTGTCCTTTCTTTCGATTGAAGCTCGGCGACCGCCCTCCAACAAGGGCACCAGGAAGTGCTGTGTCGGCTGTCCAGCGGCGGATAGGTTAGGAGCAAACCGGATTGGAGGCTGGAGCGAATGAATTGGGATTTTTCCTGCTGTCGATCGATATGGGAGGCGCTCGTTCGGGCCACGAGCCTGCTATAGGGCCTGCCTTGCACTTATGTTATTGGCCCATCCAAATTGAAACATTTTTCTTCATTTTTTACATTGCCTGCTCGTGCGTTGGGACGAACAAAACTAGCATGGGCCAACCTGGACGACTCAAACTAAGCGCACATTTTCCAGCCACCTGAGGCGGCCGCCCATACCAGCCCCTATGGTGGCTTCGCCCGTTTTTGCGTGTATGATTGGATAGTGAAAAATATTCCAGTGGCGCTTTTGATTTACCCATAGAATGGTTGAATTGCTTGTTTCTATGAACTGGGTTCGCCAATAATGTGAAGGATGCCAGTCTTTTCATCCTATTGTAGATTGCTTAGATCTCGATATGCCAAAAGTAATCGCATGAAATATACAGTAAAAGCCGGTGTGATGTGTGTGGCTACAACTAGTCTGACTACAGGTCCTCATATAACATATCAACGACGCACCATCTTACCAGATTAACCATTCGACTTACCAATGCAGCATGGGAAGAAAGAAGTATTGGGACTGCGTATCCAAGCAATTCATGCCATGGACTCCTTTGTACAACCTTGTAAGCGAAAAAGAAGTTGCAGTGTGCCTATACAAAGAACTAGCATAAGTTCAGTTACCTGCTTCTCGGAATTTTAGTTAGCCACTTATTGCAAAATTGTTCAATTACGTTGCTTGGTTAATTTAGTTTGCTACTGATTACATAATGCCACAGCCTATTAATCATATTGTAGACTGCGCGTATCGATGTGTTTGATACTTACTGTTAAGAATTACCTGTTTGCCTTAACTTTAATATCTACTTGTTTGTTTAACTACTTTGCTGCTGCAACAATGGGTTACAATGATGTTAATAACTACTTTTCAGCATCCAATTGAAACTATTTAATTCCTTGTTTGTTTAACTGGTTTGCTGTTATAACTCCCAATTGAGATGTTTTGCTAACTTCAACTTTTCGGAATCCAATTGGAACTTTAATGGCAAAACAGGTTAGCACAAGATCAAAGAGCGAGGTCCCCATGGACGTTGCATCATCCCACAACAGTGGCACCGGCCCAATCGTGCATTATGAATTGCCAACTGCTGATGCTCTAGAAGCTAAACTAGTTGCATAAAGAGATTCTGCTTCTGCACTTAGAGATGAAGTTGACATGTTGAGGAAGCAAACAACACAATCACAAGCAGTACTCAAGACAACCATTAAATATTTGGTGGATTTCAAAACAAAGCAAGCTGAGACTGACCAGATTGTTAAGGTCCTGAAGGAAAAAAGGAAATTAAATTCCTACTTGGTAACTAATAGGTGAAATGTTCTTTCCATCGTTGAATAACCTTTGTGTTGTCTGTTCATGTAATCAATCAAACCATTTGTTTTAGAGATCATGTAATAATTGTTTTTTTTGTTTTTTGGTTTGTAATTTTATTTGAGCATAAGTCTGTATTAATTGATAAGACTCGAAGACATTTCATTTGGATTGCTGTGCCAGACCTACAAATATGCCAATCGGGCTAAATGTGCATTCAACACTAGTAGTAGTATAGATGGACCATAAGTGGCGAGCATCGGAAAGGGCCAAGATGCTGGCTAAATAAAGGATGTTGTTGTAGCCAAAAAAAGTACAGCGGCCTGGCTTATGTATGTTAGTTGATATTATTGATCCATATACTCTATAAGTGTTATATATGTTTGTTAGTTCTGTACATTCTTGGTTGATTGAATCTGTTTTTGAATCTTGATACATCGCTTGTGTACATATCTAAATGGTAGTACACATTATGCTGCGTGTGACATTTGAGTTGGACATGAAGTGTTCCAAATATTCGAATTCACCTTAAATTGGATTCTAGCTTCTGAATTTGAGTATCGGCATTTGTAAACCATATTCATATATGACAGTGGAATACATCTTTGTCGTCCTTTTGAAGATATATAAAAACACATAGAATGACTTATAAAGATTCATATAGGAATACAAAATGGATTCGAATTTAGTTGCCAGGGTACACGTGGATGCTTATTGTCCCAAAATTCGAAAGAAGCGGCAAAATGTCCACTCCCACGTCGGCTGCCCGGAGCCAAGTGTTTGGGACATGGAAATTACTGTCTACCCATTACACGGACAATCCATCGGCCCGATTTCAGTAACTTCAATTAGACATGACACGACCGCCTCTGAGCTCATTCCGACACGGTGGGCGTCAAATATGGGCGGTAAAACACATTTGATTCAAGCTCGTCCGAAAGACCTCTGTTTCTCCCTCCATTCCCCATTCATACACGGTGGGCGGAAAAACAAACTCGACTCGGCCGAAATTGATGTAGGCAAATATTTTAAATAGGGGTAGGTTTGTAACTTCACTCAGATGTGACACAACCGCCCTACCTATCAGCCGCGTTCATACACCATGGGCGCCAACCATGGGCGCCAACCACCCTCTCCTCGCCCGAAATCGCTCTGGGAAAATATTGGCGAGATGCGAGATTACCGTCCTATCCCCAACCGACGAGACGTCCAAATTTTAAACGGGGGATAAGTTCGTAACTTTCCCATATTTCAGACAGGCGCGTCCCAAAAACATGGTTCCCCGTACCTCTCCCTCCAATTTCCCATTCATACACAGTCCACGCTAGAACACCCCATCCACACACCAGCCTCTATCCGCCACCCCATCCATCGCCGTCGTCCTCCACCACATCCACCACCACTGTCCTCCACCATGCCGGAGCGCCTAGCAAGACCGTGTCGTCCACTGCTAGAGATGGACGTTTCTCATCCACGGCGACGGACCAATAGCCTTGCATCACGTCCTCTTGCTTCATCAGCGCCGTCGTCCTCTTTGCCGGGGCCGCTCAGACGACCTACTCTACCACCGCAATGGGACTTATCTCCCGATGCACCCGTCTATCGTCGCAGATCTGCTTCAACGCCACCGATAGCCATCGCACCCCCGATGCCTACACGACGCCGCAAGAGAGGTGGTACTTCATATCTCCTCAACTTTTTGATCTCAACCAGAAAATAGATCTTAACTTGGTTACTCTACTTTCTTTTCAGCTCTTAGAATTTACTCCCTCCATTCCATAATATAAGAACGTTTTTGACACTACACTAGTGTCAAAAACGTTCTTATGTTATGGGACGGAGGGAGTAGTTCTTAGTTCCAAGAAAACAATGGATGCTAAATATCATTTCTCCGGTTTGCAGCTTCAAATCTGCCATGGCACAACCATAATACGGTTTAGTTGATCATACTTAGGGTTTAATTGATCATGTTCGTTCCGTGGTGGTTTCTTTAATAGAAATCGGAGGGGAAACCCTCTTTTGCTAAAAAAAATATGCTTAGAGTTTCCCCCTTTTATGATCACTATACGATCAGAATACGTGCTTCGTGTCATAATAACACTGCACCACCCATCAAGCTAAACAAGCTTAGTTGTTCAAATACGAATCTGATATTATTAAAATAGAGTTGTTTAATTGGTCGGCTAAATGTTCCTAGATTAGTTTCGAAAATGCATGTTCCCTGCTCAGGTGTGTATCTCTACAGGGTGCCCATGGTGGACCCTGGGATTTTGGGTCGTCCCAGGCCCCGATTCCCCTCTATTCTGCTGCGCGCTTCCGATCTATACTCGCCCCCAGCCGCCTGCCTCGCCGGCGACTTGCCGTCCTCGCACGGCATGACTCTAGGAAGAGACGCCAGACTAACAGGAGGCCAGGAGCCGCTCGCCCAACAGCGTCACCGCTGCACGGGCGCGCCGCCGTGCCTACCTTCTCAGTCCGTTTAGGGCTCAGGCGTGCAGCACCCACCAAGCCAACCCGATTTATCCTGAGATACGTCCTCAACACTCAGCAGCCACTCCTCATCACCCATTTTCTAATTGATTCATTACTCATTAGGCAGGACTTTTGTTAGGGTTTGTTGTGTGCTCAGTGCTACCTACACTTAATGGTTTAGATGTATTTCGGTAATCTTTAGTACCTCTAAAGTTCACAGGGTTTTCAACATTCTGGCCCTCGGAACAACACTAGTCATTTTGGATTGTTGGTCGTAGTGCCATTGACCCAGATTAATACTGCAAGCCAGGTTTGTTGACAATTTTACTTGTCTTTCATACTCATTCGATATAATATCCAATTATTCACGTCGATTAGTTGCAAACAATAAGTGCTAGACAAACTTCTTCATTCATATTTTAGACGGTCTCTTACTGCAATTACAATTTTGCATACTTGTCCTAGTAAGCTCACAAGTAAATGATTGATTCACTACATCTATGGTTGCCTTGTCATATTTGTTGTCAATATTATTTTAGGGTGAACCATCTTGTTTCTAAATACTGGAACCGTAGACATGAGTGAATAGTATTTCTCTATGTGATCTCTTCCATCATGTGTGGGCAACGAACACTGCATTGTATAGAAAGAAAGTGTCATTTCCAGCTTTTACATAGGTTTCGATCTTTTACATGGAATACAATCTGCCTACTTGCTTTGTGTCGCACTACCAACACTCCACCCTTGAAGCCAAACATTATGCCACTCATAATTGCTTAGTTTATTTGTTCAAATACGAATTTCATATGATTCTAATGTTCCTACTTCAGTTTTGAAATGTGTGCCTGCCTGTTATAGAGACATAAGGGGTTTGTATTTCTGTGTGTGGTATGGTCAGCACGGTTGGGGGTGAACTTTGCATATGCAGGGGTTTATAGGGAGACACTCTTCGAGTTGAATCCGCGTTGCATTCCATAGATAATCTGACTACTTTTTATATTTTCATGAATCTCAGATTCTGAACAGCATCACAATGATTATGAGCTTGCGCGCATGAAAAGAATAAAGCAGAACAATGCCATGGCTGTCAAACTTGGCATTAAGGGACTGAAATCAAGTCTGGATGCAATGCAATTCAAACACTCTCCACCTACAGATTCATGCTCAGAATATGATCCTAACAGTGATTCTAAGCTAGAGGGAGACCTAAGTCAAGGTAGCTCCCTAGTGGAGGAGTCAAGGAAGATGCCCTATCTTATTCACCCATCAAGGTACTTGCTCTAACTTTCCAAGGTTACATTGCTCGCACATATCTTGCAACTGATGCTTTGCATTGCTTCTACTTTGTTGAACTGACATTAGCTTAGTTTACACATCGTGTATGTGAATACGCCCTACCTATCCATTTTCAGTACATATTCCATCTGTCATCATACCATATTTATCCATTCAAATGTTGTTCTTGTGTATCATACATTCAAAAGGAAGAGGGTGATTGCTGATCATGGAGGAGCACAAGCAAAGTATTTGGAAAAGGTAGTGTCACCTGATAAATCAAATAGCCCATTAGGTGTAGTTGCAATATCACCCGACTCACAAAACACCCCAACTCTAGTAGACTCTAGCCCTACTACACTGGTCATTTCTGATGCCCCAACTCAGCAGACCCCAACTGCAGCAAACAGTATGATTATGCCAGTTGACATAGCACCAGCTGTACTACGCAAAACCCCCATTCCAGCAAAGAGTACACCAAATCCAGTTGCCAAATCCCTATTCGAACCAGAGAGAGCCCCAATTGCAGCAAATAGGACCCATGTTCCATTTCTTCCCAGTTTATAAGACGAAGCTTATGTTGTTGTCAGGAACTTTGTGCGCATATTTCCTTCATGGAAAGATTATACCGCAGACAAAGAACGATTTCTAGTCTCCCACTGCAACTTACGTGTAAGTAATGTACTAATGTTATTCATGGTCATTACTGCATATGTTTCTGCTGACAGAAGACACAAGATTTCATTCTTTTAAATAGGCGAGGAGCAAACTGGATTGTGATGACGAGCAAGGGTTGGTTGCACTTTTCAAGCACTCGTTGATGAAGTATCGTTCCTACCTAAGGCAAGCGCACTTTGATGGCAAGCCTCTGAACGAAATTTCTGTAAAGTCTCCGGTGCTACATTTATCCGACGGTGACTGGAATAATCTTGTTACACATTGGTCTTGGCTGCAGCATAAGGTACTGTCTATGATATCACATCACAATTTGAACTACATTTCTGCATTTGCCTTAATGTCTCACTTGTACGAAAACAGTTAGCAGAAGAACATTCGTTCTCAAGGGACCACAGAATGTCGCAACTATACTGCACATTGCATTGCTCTTGTGAGTACCTCTTGCCCTGTATGACCATAATTACTTTCATAGTTGTTTGATTATGTAGCATCACTGCACATGTTAGCCTCATAATCATACATTTGGTGGACATTATAAGATCCGTATGGACTCTTACATAAATTTAGAATCAACCCAATGCTTTTGAAGAGGTTCAGCTCTGTAGTCCTCTTGTAAGGGCTAAACGTGGTCTATCACTGTACTTACATTAACAACTACTCCCTCCGTCCCATAATATAAGAACATTTTGTACAGTACACCAGTGTTCAAAACACTCTTGTATTATGGGAAGAGGGATTGGTTCATTTTGTAGCATTCTGCATCTTTCCTACCTCGCCCACCATTTACTAAAAAAGATCAGATCTATATTTAATCTTACCAACAAGTAGAATACACAGACAATGCTAGTGCAGAAGTGTAGCCCATTGCTCTTGTCAGTACATTTTGTCCTGTAATGCTTGTACTTCGAGGGATTGGTAGTTGATTATGTAGCATCAATCTGCATCTTATCTTCATCATCCTCTATCCCTTCCAGTATTATCATATCTATAATTACTCTCTACAAAATGTAGAGTACAGGTAATGCTTATGAAGATTGTGTGCTGAAATTCTTGAGTTATCCTTCCCTTGACATGGAGAAGGGCATTATAAAGCCAGTGTTAACTGTTAATGTAAGTCAGTCCTTCTAAAGCCTTTATCCTCAACTGCTGTTTAATTTGCTCATACTCCCTATTGTTTACTGCTGTTTAGTTTGCGGTTTCTACCAAAATGCATGTTCGCAAGAACGTAAGTTCCAATACTTGTAAAACCAAATTCCTTATTCATACCATGCACATTACTTAATACTCCCTATATGTATGCTTGTTTTTGTGGATCTAGAATCCAGTGTGTGGTGAAGCAGCCCACGTTTGCGCCTTCTCATCTCATCTCCTATTTTATCTTACTGATGTGGCTAATGATATGAACAACATGCCATGCACATTATCCAAAATAGACACAATGATTTTCTTTACCCTTCGTCTATGCTTGTTATGTTGACATGGTAATCCAGTAGTGTGGTGAAGCTCCCCGCATTATGAACAATACCAAATTATGCTATTGATATTTTGAACTTACTCTTTATTTTCTAATTTGAAATTGGATGGAATTGACAGCACAGTTATCATCTTTGTTTATACATGTGCAAAACCTGTCATCTCTTTGCTTTGTTTCAGGGTGATATGCTTGATGGCATGCACAAGTCTGCTGAAGGCTGTGAGACAAACCCAACACATATTGCAGCAAAGAAGGCAAAACATCTTGAAGATAGCGAGACAACCCCAAAGTCTTGTCTTGATGCAGTGTTCAAGTTACTTGAGACTAATAGTCAGACAAGCTCATAGAATTCATTGTCTGAATCAGTTCGACTTCTTCAGTCCCAAGTTATAGAAGAAAGGCATTCTGTAACTCAACTTTGACTTGAAGTCCTATCTCTAAGAAAGAGTGTGGAGAACACCAATGAGAATCTTATTGCTAAACAACTACACCTGGAAGCTATGACCGACATGCTAGGCAGGTCTCACAGCCTTGCTCAGCAGTTCCCTCGCAAGGCTAACCTTTCTTGAACTATCTTGGAAGTGGTCTCGGTTCAGTATTATTTTGTTACGCTGCAATGGTGCCCAGTTTTTGTAATCTGCTTCTTCGTTGCGCTTTATGATCACTAGTGGCGAACTTCGATGCCCAATGGATGTAATATACCTTAAATCCTTTATTGTATAGTGTAGGTTTATTCTTAGTTACTATGTCATAATTTCTTTATTGTATAGAGTAGGTTTGTTCTTAATTCCTACTAGTTACTGCCATCATTCGCTATCTGAAAAAAATCAAATGTAGTCGACCGGGCCAAAACATTCGACTCGAACAGGCCTGGTTTTTAGCGGGCCACAATTGGGCCGGCCTATGTCTTTCTTGGGCTCGAATGATTGGGGCCTTCACACATTGCGCCAGGCCCAAACTTACACTAGCCTATATTTTAGTTGGGCCTTTTGTCAACCCAGCGCTTAGTTTGGCCCAGGTAGTGTTTGGCCATTAATAGGCTGAATATTGTACTGGCCTGTTATGGTCGAGATGAAACCACGGGCCTTTAGTAGGCCAAAATGCATGTTGGGCCTCAATTTTCACTAGTCGTCGACGGGCCTTCAGCAGGCCAAAATGTAGACCGGGCCTTTTTGGGCCCAGTTAGCTCACGGGCCATTACCAGGCCGAAATATATCTCAGGCCTTAGTTGGCCCACTGATATCATGGGCCTTTAAGAGGCCGAAAGCTTAGTACAGGCATCAACGGGCTGAATTACGCGACAGGCCTTTAACAGGCCCAAAGTCACGTTGGGCTTAACTGTTGCCACCTTTAGCATGGGTCGTTAGTGGGCCCGATGTCCCGTCGGACCATATATGCCCCATGGGCAGCACGGGCCATTCCTAGGCTGAAAGTCACACTGGGCTGAAATGAGCCCATGTCTACATCAGGCCTCTAACAGGCTAAAAGTCACTGGGCTGTAGTTGGGCCCAAATATTTGGCAAACAATTAACGGGCCAGATCTGGCTTTGGGCCGCAAATGGGCCCAATTATTGGGCGAACAATTAACGGGCCAGATCTGGCTTCGGGCCGTAAATGGGCCCAAATATTGGGCGAACAATTAACGGGCCAGATCTGGCTTTAGGCCATAAATGGGACTTTATTAAGCAGGTCATTATTGGGCGGGCCCACTAGTACCTGATTAAGTACTACGGGCCTTTGACTGGGCCGGCCTTTATAACCTATATGGGCCTCTGTTGGGCCCAGCCATGTGTCGACGTATCATAGGCATGTCTCCTCCAATGGACGGGCGACATCTGGCCCATTGACGAGCTGACAGGTGTTCCCTTCTGCCAATCAGAATATTACACGTGGAAATTTCCCATTGGTCAGGGTTGTTAACAGGTTATCAGATCCAAAATCCGACCCGATAGCTTAACGGCGTTCCGTTACGGTGGATGCCACGTGTCGGTCACCCTTTACGAAAGCACTTCTGTGACGCGCGATTTATCATCATGGAAGTGGACACTTCCGTGATGATAATGTTGGTAATCTCATGGAACACTTCTACGACAGTACAGGTATGACTATCTTGATTCTGTCATAAAATCGTCAGGGATGTACATGCATGACATAAAACGCGACCTACTGTGACAAACACGTATCATCACGGAAGTGTATTTTTTTGTAGTGTATTGTTGATCGGAAATGATGTAGAATTTTCTGGAAAGCATAAAGGAGAGTTTGAAAGGAGTTTTTCAAAGAAAGACCTCGGTGAAGCTACTTACATATTGGGCATCAAAATCTATAGAGATAGATCAAGACGCTTGATAAGATTTTCAATGAGTACATACCTTGACAAGATTTTTGAAAGAGTTCAAAAATGGATCAGTCAAAGAAGGAGTTATTGCCTGTATTACAAGGTGTAAAGTTGAGTAAGACTCAAATCCCGACCACAACAGAAGATAGAGAGAGAATGAAAGTCATTCCCTATGCCTCAGTCATAGGTTCTATAAAGTATGCCATGCTACGTACTAGACCGGTTGTGTGCCTTGCTATGAGTTTGGAAAAGGGGTACGATACTGATCCAGGAGTGGATCACTGGATAGTGGTCAAAGTTATCCTTAGTTACCGAAGATGACTAAGGAAATATTTCTCGGTTATAGAGGTGTTATAGAGTTCGTCGTAAAGAGTTACGTCAATGCAAGCTTTTACAACGATCCAGATGACTCTGAGTCTCAATCTGGATACGTATTGAAAGTGGGAGCAATTAGCTACACTACAAGAAATATGTCAACTAGTGACCTTTTGTGAGTGACCCTGGAAGAATTGGTCATAGATCTATGACCATTTCAGACCAATTGGTCAAAAGCTGTTCGGGGGGCTCCAAACCCTTAACTATAACGAACATTTTGGTCAGAAAGGTCGTAATTTCCTCACATGAAATGGTCATAAAGCAGATAGCACTGGTCCGCTGCCTTATTTCTAGCTGATCATGACCAATATAGATGGTCATAACCTAGTAAATTGTGGTGGGTTTCTATGACTAGGCGCCACCTCATCAGTTATGCCTTTGTGTCATGTCCATGTGGCAGTTTTTGCCCTAGGTTGTGAAGCAACCTATATTTCTGTCATTCCCAAAATTCCCAAAAAATTCTCATAGATTGTTTGGGTCGTATCTTCGTCAAATATGTAAAAAAAACCTTCCTTGCCTAGTTCAAAAACAATTCAAAAATATTCATTTTCGTATTTTGTTCAGAAAAACACTTTATGAAGGAAGTACCACTTTGGCATGTCCAAATGGTATCCATTTTATACAGTGCTTTCCTATGCCCAAATAACCATCCTCCACCAAATGCCAGCTCAATCCATTCATTATTCTAAGCCCATCTTCAACATTCGTATTTATGTCTAGTGTGGTACTTTGCAAAGCAAGTACCACCTTGGCTCCTCCTTTTGAGCTGTTGAAGACGGTCTTCTTAGTAACTGATCATCCTCAGCCAAAACTCACGCCCATTAGCCATGTGCATTTCCCATACCGCTAATCAAACACTTGGCAGCTTATTCATGTTTTAGCATCGATTGGTCTCCTCGTGAGAATCTTATGTTGTGATCTTATTCCTAGCACCTACCTGGGGAGTTCCCAACCCACTAGACATGCCTAGGCCGCCCAGAACACATGGCAACGCCACGGTCACGCGGTGACCACGCGGCGGGCATGTGAGTTTACGCGCTCTAGAGTTAGGGCCCTCGACCACCGTCCAAACCTCGACATATCGCCACCAAACCGTGCATTTATGATTAAATATGTACTTATGTAACTAGAAATTATTTTTGGAAAAAATAAATAGCAAACTATGAGGTAGTTGCAGTTCAAATTTGACCCGCTTCCTACTGAATCGGCGGGAATTTGTCTTTTTCACCAAAGGTGGATCAAAACTTTTGACGCCCAACCATTTTATCAATTGTGCATTAAATATAGCCTAGTATTTTAGAAAATTGATTTGGTCCCATTTTGCAACAAATATATGGTAGGTCCTTCACAAAAAAACTCATTTTAGGCACTCGGAAAATTGAAAATGAATTTTCCGTGCAAAGAAAATGAGAACTCCCTTAGGCAACATTGTTTGGAATTCCAAGATGCACCCTTGTGCACAATATGAGATAATTTGAAGAAACTATGCCATGAATGTGGCCATAAGATTGATCATTTGGCTTGAAAGCCATGAATCTTCACGCATGATAGCTCATTTCTGAGAACACTTTTTTAAAATAATTTCTGCATTACAAGTTTATTATTTTTCCTGGAAACTTGGTCACATATAATGACACAATGCGAAGGTTTTCCAATTTTTTGATTTTTTTGAATTTTTTATGCCCGTTTCAAAATGCGGTCAAAACGGCAGGCTTGACCGTTCCTACCTAGTGGTTGAATCTTGGAAAACTTTTGATGTTTCTCTGATTAAATAGATACTTATGTACCTAGAAATGGTTTTTGGAAAAAATAAAGAGCAAACTATGAGGCAGCTGCAGTTCAAATTTGACCCGCTTCCTGCTAAATCGGTGGGAATTTGTCTTTTTCACCAGAGGTAGATCAAAACTTTTGACACCCAACCATTTTGTTAATTGTGCATTAAATATGTCCTAGTATTTTAGAAAATTGATTTGATCCAATTTTGCAACAAATATATGGTAGGTCCTTCGCAAAAAAAACTCATTTCTGGCACTCGGAAAATGGAAAATGAATTTTCCGTGCAAAGAAAATGAAAACTCCCTTAGGCAACATTGGTTGGAATTCCAAGATGCACCCTTGTGCACAATATGAGATCATTTGAACAAACTATGCCATGAATGTGGCCATAAGATTGATCATTTGGCTTGAAAGTCGTGAATCTTCACGCATGATAGTTCATTCCTGAGAACACTTTTTATAAATAATTTCCATATTACAAGTTTATTATTTTTCCTGGAAACTTGGTCACATATAATGACACAATGCGAAGGTTTTCCATTTTTTGGATTTCTTTTGAATTTTTTATGCTCATTTCAAAATGCAGTCAAAACGGCGGGCTTGACCGTTCCTAGCTAGTGGTTGAATCTTGGAAAACTTTTGATGTTTCTCTGATTAAATAGATACTTATGTACCTAGAAATGATTTTTGAAAAAGATAAAGAGCAAACTATGAGGCAGCTGCAGTTCAAATTTGACCCGCTTCCTACTAAATCGGTGGGAATTTGTCTTTTTCACCAGAGGTGGATCAAAACTTTTGACACCCAACCATTTTGTTAATTGTGCATTAAATATGGCCTAGTATTTTAGAAAATTGATTTGGTCCAATTTTGCAACAAATATATGGTAGGTCCTTCACAAAAAAAACTCATTTCGGGCACTCGGAAAATGGAAAATGAATTTTCCGTGCAAAGAAAATGAAAACTCCGTTAGGCAACATTGTTTGGAATTCCAAGATGCACCCTTGTGCACAATATGAGATCATTTGAACAAACTATGCCATGAATGTGGCCATAAGATTGATCATTTGGCTTGAAAGCCATGAATCTTCACACTTGATAGCTCGTTTGTGAGAACACTTTTTTAAAATAATTGCCGTATTACAAGTTTATAACTATTGCTGATAACTTGGTCACATATAATGACACAATGTGAAGGTTTTTCAATTTTCTAATTTTTTATGCCCATTTCAAAGTGCAGTCAAAACAGCGGGATTGACCGTTCCTAGCTAGTTGTTGAATCTTGGAATTTTTTTGGTGTTCCTGTGACTAAATAGATACTTATGTACCTAGAAACTATTTTTGGAAAAAATAAAGAACAAACTATAAGGTAGCTGCAGTTCAAATTTGACCCGTTTCCAGCTAAATCGGCGGAAATTTGTCTTTTTCACCAGAGGTGGATAAAAACTTTTAACACCTAACCATTTGGTCAATTGTGCATTAAATATGTCCTAGTATTTTAGAAAATTGATTTGATACAATTTTGCAACAAATATATTATAGGTCCTTCACAAAAAAAATTATTTTGGGCACTCGAAAAATGGAAAATTGATTTTTCGTGCAAAGGAAATAAAAACTCCCTTTGTTAATATTGTTTGCAAATCCACGATGTAAACTTGTGCAAAATATGATATCATTTGAAGAAATATTTGATAGGACTTTCACAAAAAAACTCATTTTGAGCACTGAAAAATGGAATGAATTTTTTTATCTTGAATCAATCACGACCAATTTATATGGTCATAAGGTCATCAAATGGTTTGCTACGTTCTGATTGGACCATGAGCATATCACGCGGATCACGCATCAACCACCGTCGGATGCTTCCGAATCCAACGGCCCAAACCCACCCGAGCCGAAACCCTAGGTCAGTCCTCATGGACATTTTCCACCCACCCCCTGCCTCCATTCTTTCTCTCCCTCCCTCCCCCGCCTCCACCAGCGAGCCCCTCTGCTCTCCCTCGCTCCGATCTGGTGGAACCACTGCCCCCAACCTCTCTCTCCGACTTCGATCCGTCGCCGCCTCCAACCGCTCTGACCCCATTCCTCTTCCCCGTCGCGCCAATTCGGTCGAGCACACGCCGGATTCCTTTCAACGG